>NW_026291867.1:0-187214 GCF_023091745.1 Budorcas taxicolor
CACCAGAGCGGGTCCCTGAGGTCCCCGTCGTAACTCGAGAAGACCTGCCGCAACTCGAGAAAATCCAGGAGGTTCTCCCCTCCAGGCGAGATGAGGCCCATTTCCGCTGAGGCGTCTCGAGGCTGATCACACCTCACCTCTGGAACTTCGAAAGGGTCCTTCACACCCTTGGTGCAAATCAAGAATTTCCCCGACCTAGCCGTCTCCACTCGAGAGGAATCACGTGGATCCCGCCCACATCCAGAGGAGCCCCATTTCCGCCTTGTAGCTCGACATGAGGTATCCTTTCCCTGCTTCGTCGGGAAAGAGTTCCCGGCGTTCCCGTCGCATCTCAAGAGGAGGCCCTCTCAACAGGAACGGCGAGAGGAACTCCAGGGTCGTGCCACCATTCCAAGAGTCCCCCAGATGTCTCAGTCCATTCCAGAGGAACCTCTTTTCCCTTCACCGGCTCGTCTTTCACGCCGAGGATCGACTCACACCAAGGTGGCACGTGGCACAGCCCTGTGGGAAAGCCTCGTGGGAAAGCCTCGAGGGACAGCCTCGAGGGAAAGCCACAGATCCCTTGATCCACGTGACAGGAAGCGTGACACTACTGCTGCAGCTCGGGAAGAAAGTGCACGTGCATGCCCCCACTCGAGACGAGGCCTGACTCCCCTGTGGAGACTCAGAAGCACCCCAAGATCCATGGCAACACTGGAGAGGAATCCTCAGGTTCCGGCCCCGACTCCACACAAGGACTGAGGCCCCGGCATGGACGGGAGAGGAATCCCGAGAGGTCCCCTAGCAACTCGCATGGGGACTGGCCTTTCCTGAGGCCACCAGAGTGGCTCCCTGAGGTCCACGTTGTAACTCGAGAAGACCTGCCGCAACTGGAGAAAATCCAGGAGGTTCTCCCCTCCAGGCGAGATGAGGCCCATTTCCGCTGAGGCGTCTCGAGGCTGATCACACCTCACCTCTGGAACTTCGAAAGGGTCCTTCACACCCTTGGTGCAAATCAAGAAGTTCCCCGACATACCCGTCTCCACTCGAGAGGAATCACGAGGGTCCCGCCCACATCCAGAGGAGCCCCGTTTCCGCCTCGTAGCTCGAGATGAGGGATCCTTTCCCTGCTTCGTCGGGAAAGAGTTCCCGGCGTTCCCGTCGCATCTCAAGAGGAGGCCCTCTCAACAGGACCGGAGAGAGGAACTCCAGGGTCGTGCCACCATTCCAAGAGTCCCCCAGATGTCTCAGTCCATTCCAGAGGAACCTCTTTTCCCTTCACCGGCTCGTCTTTCACGCCGAGGATCGACTCACACCAAGGTGGCACGTTGCACAGCCCTGTGGGAAAGCCTCGTGGGAAAGCCTCGAGGGACAGCCTCGAGGGAAAGCCACAGATCCCTTGATCCACGTGACAGGAAGCGTGACACTACTGCTGCAGCTCGGGAGGAAAGCGCACGTGCATGCCCCCACTCGAGACGAGGCCTGACTCCCCTGGGGAGACTCAGAAGCACCCCAAGATCCATGGCAACACTGGAGAGGAATCCTCAGGTTCCGGCTCCAACTCCACACAAGGACTGAGGCCCCGGCATGGACGGGAGAGGAATCCCGAGAGGTCCCCTAGCAACTCGCATGGGGACTGGCCTTTCCTGAGGCCACCAGAGCGGGTCCCTGAGGTCCCCGTCGTAACTCGAGAAGACCTGCCGCAACTCGAGAAAATCCAGGAGGTTCTCCCCTCCAGGCGAGATGAGGCCCATTTCCGCTGAGGCGTCTCGAGGCTGATCACACCTCACCTCTGGAACTTCGAAAGGGTCCTTCACACCCTTGGTGCAAATCAAGAAGTTCCCCGACCTTGCAGTCTCCACTCGAGAGGAATCACGAGGGTCCCGCCCACATCCAAAGGAGCCCCGTTTCCGCCTCGTAGCTCGAGATGAGGGATCCTTTCCCTGCTTCGTCGGGAAAGAGTTCCCGGCGTTCCCGTCGCATCTCAAGAGGAGGCCCTCTCAACAGGACCGGCGAGAGGAACTCCAGGGTCGTGCCACCATTTCAAGAGTCCCCCAGATGTCTCAGTCCATTCCAGAGGAACCTCTTTTCCCTTCACTGGCTCGTCTTTCACGCCGAGGATCGACTCACACCAAGGTGGCACGTGGCACAGCCCTGTGGGAAAGCCTCGTGGGAAAGCCTCGAGGGACAGCCTCGAGGGAAAGCCACAGATCCCTTGATCCACGTGACAGGAATCGTGACACTACTGCTGCAGCTCGGGAGGAAAGCGCACGTGCATGCCCCCACTCGAGACGAGGCCTGACTCCCCTGGGGAGACTCAGAAGCACCCCAAGATCCATGGCAACACTGGAGAGGAATCCTCAGGTTCCGGCCCCGACTCCACACAAGGACTGAGGCCCCGGCATGGACGGGAGAGGAATCCCGAGAGGTCCCCTAGCAACTCGCATGGGGACTGGCCTTTCCTGAGGCCACCAGAGCGGGTCCCTGAGGTCCCCGTCGTAACTCGAGAAGACCTGCCGCAACTCGAGAAAATCCAGGAGGTTCTCCCCTCCAGGCGAGATGAGGCCCATTTCCGCTGAGGCGTCTCGAGGCTGATCACACCTCACCTCTGGAACTTCGAAAGGGTCCTTCACACCCTTGGTGCAAATCAAGAAGTTCCCCGACATACCCGTCTCCACTCGAGAGGAATCACGAGGGTCCCGCCCACATCCAGAGGAGCCCCGTTTCCGCCTCGTAGCTCGAGATGAGGGATCCTTTCCCTGCTTCGTCGGGAAAGAGTTCCCGGCGTTCCCGTCGCATCTCAAGAGGAGGCCCTCTCAACAGGACCGGAGAGAGGAACTCCAGGGTCGTGCCACCATTCCAAGAGTCCCCCAGATGTCTCAGTCCATTCCAGAGGAACCTCTTTTCCCTTCACCGGCTCGTCTTTCACGCCGAGGATCGACTCACACCAAGGTGGCACGTTGCACAGCCCTGTGGGAAAGCCTCGTGGGAAAGCCTCGAGGGACAGCCTCGAGGGAAAGCCACAGATCCCTTGATCCACGTGACAGGAAGCGTGACACTACTGCTGCAGCTCGGGAGGAAAGCGCACGTGCATGCCCCCACTCGAGACGAGGCCTGACTCCCCTGGGGAGACTCAGAAGCACCCCAAGATCCATGGCAACACTGGAGAGGAATCCTCAGGTTCCGCTCCAACTCCACACAAGGACTGAGGCCCCGGCATGGACGGGAGAGGAATCCCGAGAGGTCCCCTAGCAACTCGCATGGGGACTGGCCTTTCCTGAGGCCACCAGAGCGGGTCCCTGAGGTCCCCGTCGTAACTCGAGAAGACCTGCCGCAACTCGAGAAAATCCAGGAGGTTCTCCCCTCCAGGCGAGATGAGGCCCATTTCCGCTGAGGCGTCTCGAGGCTGATCACACCTCACCTCTGGAACTTCGAAAGGGTCCTTCACACCCTTGGTGCAAATCAAGAAGTTCCCCGACCTAGCCGTCTCCACTCGAGAGGAATCACGAGGGTCCCGCCCACATCCAGAGGAGCCCCGTTTCCGCCTCGTAGCTCGAGATGAGGGATCCTTTCCCTGCTTCGTCGGGAAAGAGTTCCCGGCGTTCCCGTCGCATCTCAAGAGGAGGCCCTCTCAACAGGAACGGCGAGAGGAACTCCAGGGTCGTGCCACCATTCCAAGAGTCCCCCAGATGTCTCAGTCCATTCCAGAGGAACCTCTTTTCCCTTCACCGGCTCGTCTTTCACGCCGAGGATCGACTCACACCAAGGTGGCACGTGGCACAGCCCTGTGGGAAAGCCTCGTGGGAACGCCTCGAGGGACAGCCTCGAGGGAAAGCCACAGATCCCTTGATCCACGTGACAGGAAGCGTGACACTACTGCTGCAGCTCGGGAGGAAAGCGCACGTGCATGCCCCCACTCGAGACGAGGCCTGACTCCCCTGGGGAGACTCAGAAGCACCCCAAGATCCATGGCAACACTGGAGAGGAATCCTCAGGTTCCGGCCCCGACTCCACACAAGGACTGAGGCCCCGGCATGGACGGGAGAGGAATCCCGAGAGGTCCCCTAGCAACTCGCATGGGGACTGGCCTTTCCTGAGGCCACCAGAGCGGGTCCCTGAGGTCCCCGTCGTAACTCGAGAAGACCTGCCGCAACTGGAGAAAATCCAGGAGGTTCTCCCCACCAGGCGAGATGAGGCCCATTTCCGCTGAGGCGTCTCGATGCTGATCACACCTCACCTCTGGAACTTCGAAAGGGTCCTTCACACCCTTGGTGCAAATCAAGAAGTTCCCCGACCTTGCAGTCTCCACTCGAGAGGAATCACGAGGGTCCCGCCCACATCCAAAGGAGCCCCGTTTCCGCCTCGTAGCTCGAGATGAGGGATCCTTTCCCTGCTTCGTCGGGAAAGAGTTCCCGGCGTTCCCGTCGCATCTCAAGAGGAGGCCCTCTCAACAGGACCGGCGAGAGGAACTCCAGGGTCGTGCCACCATTTCAAGAGTCCCCCAGATGTCTCAGTCCATTCCAGAGGAACCTCTTTTCCCTTCACCGGCTCGTCTTTCACGCCGAGGATCGACTCACACCAAGGTGGCACGTGGCACAGCCCTGTGGGAAAGCCTCGTGGGAAAGCCTCGAGGGACAGCCTCGAGGGAAAGCCACAGATCCCTTGATCCACGTGACAGGAAGAGTGACACTACTGCTGCAGCTCGGGAGGAAAGCGCACGTGCATGCCCCCACTCGAGACGAGGCCTGACTCCCCTGGGGAGACTCAGAAGCACCCCAAGATCCATGGCAACACTGGAGAGGAATCCTCAGGTTCCGGCCCCGACTCCACACAAGGACTGAGGCCCCGGCATGGACGGGAGAGGAATCCCGAGAGGTCCCCTAACAACTCGCATGGGGACTGGCCTTTCCTGAGGCCACCAGAGCGGGTCCCTGAGGTCCCCGTCGTAACTCGAGAAGACCTGCCGCAATTCGAGAAAATCCAGGAGGTTCTCCCCTCCAGGCGAGATGAGGCCCATTTCCGCTGAGGCGTCTCGAGGCTGATCACACCTCACCTCTGGACCTTCGAAAGGGTCCTTCACACCCTTGGTGCAAATCAAGAAGTTCCCCGACATACCCGTCTCCACTCGAGAGGAATCACGAGGGTCCCGCCCACATCCAGAGGAGCCCCGTTTCCGCCTCGTAGCTCGAGATGAGGGATCCTTTCCCTGCTTCGTCGGGAAAGAGTTCCCGGCGTTCCCGTCGCATCTCAAGAGGAGGCCCTCTCAACAGGAACGGCGAGAGGAACTCCAGGGTCGTGCCACCATTCCAGGAGTCCCCCAGATGTCTCAGTCCATTACAGAGGAACCTCTTTTCCCTTCACCGGCTCGTCTTTCACGCTGAGGATCGACTCACACCAAGGTGGCACGTGGCACAGCCCTGTGGGAAAGCCTCGTGGGAAAGCCTCGAGGGACAGCCTCGAGGGAAAGCCACAGATCCCTTGATCCACGTGACAGGAAGCGTGACACTACTGCTGCAGCTCGGGAGGAAAGCGCACGTGCATGCCCCCACTCGAGACGAGGCCTGACTCCCCTGGGGAGACTCAGAAGCATCCCAAGTTACCTGGCAACACTGGAGAGGAATCCTCAGGTTCCGGCCCCGACTCCACACAAGGACTGAGGCCACGGCATGGACGGGAGAGGAATCCCGAGAGGTCCCCTAGCAACTCGCATGGGGACTGGCCTTTCCTGAGGCCACCAGAGCGGGTCCCTGAGGTCCCCGTCGTAACTCGAGAAGACCTGCCGCAACTCGAGAAAATCCAGGAGGTTCTCCCCTCCAGGCGAGATGAGGCCCATTTCCGCTGAGGCGTCTCGAGGCTGATCACACCTCACCTCTGGAACTTCGAAAGGGTCCTTCACACCCTTGGTGCAAATCAAGAAGTTCCCCGACCTAGCCGTCTCCACTCGAGAGGAATCACGAGAGTCCCGCCCACATCCAGAGGAGCCCCGTTTCCGCCTCGTAGCTCGAGATGAGGGATCCTTTCCTTGCTTCGTCGGGAAAGAGTTCCCGGCGTTCCCGTCGCATCTCAAGAGGAGGCCCTCTCAACAGGACCGGCGAGAGGAGCTCCAGGGTCGTGCCACCATTCCAAGAGTCCCCCAGATGTCTCAGTCCATTCCAGAGGAACCTCTTTTCCCTTCACCGGCTCGTCTTTCACGCCGAGGATCGACTCACACCAAGGTGGCACGTGGCACAGCCCTGTGGGAAAGCCTCGTGGGAAAGCCTCGAGGGACAGCCTCGAGGGAAAGCCACAGATCCCTTGATCCACGTGACAGGAAGCGTGACACTACTGCTGCAGCTCGGGAGGAAAGCGCACGTGCATGCCCCCACTCGAGACGAGGCCTGACTCCCCTGGGGAGACTCAGAAGCACCCCAAGTTCCCTGGCAACACTGGAGAGGAATCCTCAGGTTCCGGCCCCGACTCCACACAAGGACTGAGGCCCCGGCATGGACGGGAAAAGAATCCCAAGAGGTCCCCTAGCAACTCGCATGGGGACTGGCCTTTCCTGAGGCCACCAGAGCGGGTCCCTGAGGTCCCCGTCGTAACTCGAGAAGACCTGCCGCAACTCGAGAAAATCCAGGAGGTTCTCCCCTCCAGGCGAGATGAGGCCCATTTCCGCTGAGGCGTCTCGAGGCTGATCACACCTCACCTCTGGAACTTCGAAAGGGTCCTTCACACCCTTGGTGCAAATCAAGAAGTTTCCCGACCTAGCCGTCTCCACTCGAGAGGAATCACGAGAGTCCCGCCCACATCCAGACGAGCCCCTTTTCCGCCTCGTAGCTCGAGATGAGGGATCCTTTCCCTGCTTCTTCGGGAAAGAGTTCCCGGCGTTCCCGTCGCATCTCAAGAGGAGGCCCTCTCAACAGGAACGGCGAGAGGAACTCCAGGGTCGTGCCACCATTCCAAGAGTCCCCCAGATGTCTCAGTCCATTCCAGAGGAACCTCTTTTCCCTTCACCGGCTCGTCTTTCACGCCGAGGATCGACTCACACCAAGGTGGCACGTGGCACAGCCCTGTGGGAAAGCCTCGTGGGAAAGCCTCGAGGGACAGCCTCGAGGGAAAGCCACAGATCCCTTGATCCACGTGACAGGAAGCGTGACACTATTGCTGCAGCTCGGGAGGAAAGCGCACGTGCATGCCCCCACTCGAGACGAGGCCTGACTCCCCTGGGGAGACTCAGAAGCACCCCAAGATCCATGGCAACACTGGAGAGGAATCCTCAGGTTCCGGCCCCGACTCCACACAAGGACTGAGGCCCCGGCATGGACGGGAGAGGAATCCCGAGAGGTCCCCTAGCAACTCGCATGGGGACTGGCCTTTCCTGAGGCCACCAGAGCGGGTCCCTGAGGTCCCCGTCGTAACTCGAGAAGACCTGCCGCAACTCGAGAAAATCCAGGAGGTTCTCCCCTCCAGGCGAGATGAGGCCCATTTCCGCTGAGGCGTCTCGAGGCTGATCACACCTCACCTCTGGAACTTCGAAAGGCTCCTTCACACCCTTGGTGCAAATCAAGAAGTTCCCCGACATACCCGTCTCCACTCGAGAGGAATCACGAGGGTCCCGCCCACATCCAGAGGAGCCCCGTTTCCGCCTCGTAGCTCGAGATGAGGGATCCTTTCCCTGCTTCGTCGGGAAAGAGTTCCCGGCGTTCCCGTCGCATCTCAAGAGGAGGCCCTCTCAACAGGAACGGCGAGAGGAACTCCAGGGTCGTGCCACCATTCCAAGAGTCCCCCAGATGTCTCAGTCCATTCCAGAGGAACCTCTTTTCCCTTCACCGGCTCGTCTTTCATGCCGAGGATCGACTCACACCAAGGTGGCACGTGGCACAGCCCTGTGGGAAAGCCTCGTGGGAAAGCCTCGAGGGACAGCCTCGAGGGAAAGCCACAGATCCCTTGATCCACGTGACAGGAAGCGTGACACTACTGCTGCAGCTCGGGAGGAAAGCGCACGTGCATGCCCCCACTCGAGACGAGGCCTGACTCCCCTGGGGAGACTCAGAAGCACCCCAAGATCCATGGCAACACTGGGGAGGAATCCTCAGGTTCCGGCCCCGACTCCACAAAAGGACTGAGGCCCCGGCATGGACGGGAGAGGAATCCCGAGAGGTCCCCTAGCAACTCGCATGGGGACTGGCCTTTCCTGAGGCCACCAGAGCGGGTCCCTGAGGTCGCCGTCGTAACTCGAGAAGACCTGCCGCAACTCGAGAAAATCCAGGAGGTTCTCCCCTCCAGGCGAGATGAGGCCCATTTCCGCTGAGGCGTCTCGAGGCTGATCACACCTCACCTCTGGAACTTCGAAAGGGTCCTTCACACCCTTGGTGCAAATCAAGAAGTTCCCCGATATACCCGTCTCCACTCGAGAGGAATCACGAGGGTCCCGCCCACATCCAGAGGAGCCCCGTTTCCGCCTCGTAGCTCGAGATGAGGTATCCTTTCCCTGCTTCGTTGGGAAAGAGTTCCCGGCGTTCCCGTCGCATCTCAAGAGGAGGCCCTCTCAACAGGAACGGCGAGAGGAACTCCAGGGTCGTGCCACCATTCCAAGAGTCCCCCAGATGTCTCAGTCCATTCCAGAGGAACCTCTTTTCCCTTCACCGGCTCGTCTTTCACGCCGAGGATCCACTCACACCAAGGTGGCACGTGGCACAGCCCTGTGGGAAAGCCTCGTGGGAAAGCCTCGAGGGACAGCCTCGAGGGAAAGCCACAGATCCCTTGATCCACGTGACAGGAAGCGTGACACTACTGCTGCAGCTCGGGAGGAAAGCACACGTGCATGCCCCCACTCGAGACGAGGCCTGACTCCCCTGGGGAGACTCAGAAGCACCCCAAGATCCATGGCAACACTGGAGAGGAATCCTCAGGTTCCGGCCCCGACTCCACACAAGGACTGAGGCCCCGGCATGGACGGGAGAGGAATCCCGAGAGGTCCCCTGGCAACTCGCATGGGGACTGGCCTTTCCTGAGGCCACCAGAGCGGGTCCCTGAGGTCCCCGTCGTAACTCGAGAAGACCTGCCACAACTCGAGAAAATCCAGGAGGTTCTCTCCTCCAGGCGAGATGAGGCCCATTTCCGCTGAGGCGTCTCGAGGCTTATCACACCTCACCTCTTGAACTTCGAAAGGGTCTTTCACACCCTTGGTGCAAATCAAGAAGTTGCCCGACCTAGCCGTCTCCACTCGAAAGGAATCACGAGAGTCCCGCCCACATCCAGAGGAGCCCCGTTTCCGCCTCTTAGCTCGAGATGAGGGATCCTTTCCCTGCTTCGTCGGGAAAGAGTTCCCGGCGTTCCCGTCGCATCTCAAGAGGAGGCCCTCTCAACAGGAACGGCGAGAGGAACTCCAGGGTCGTGCCACCATTCCAAGAGTCCCCCAGATGTTTCAATCCATTTCAGAGGAACCTCTATTCGCTTCACCGGCTCGTCTTTCACGCCGAGGATCGACTCACACCAAGGTGGCACGTGGCACAGCCCTGTGGGAAAGCCTCGTGGGAAAGCCTCGAGGGACAGCCTCGAGGGAAAGCCACAGATCCCTTGATCCACGTGACAGGAAGCGTGACACTACTGCTTCAGCTCGGGAGGAAAGTGCACGTGCATGCCCCCACTCGAGACGAGGCCTGACTCCCCTGGGGAGACTCAGAAGCATCCCAAGATCCCTGGCAACACTGGAGAGGAATCCTCAGGTTCCGGCCCCGAATCCACACAAGGACTGAGGCCCCGGCATGGACGGGAGAGGAATCCCGAGAGGTCCCCTAGCAACTCGCATGGGGACTGGCCTTTCCTGAGGCCACCAGAGCGGGTCCCTGAGGTCCCTGTCGTAACTCGAGAAGACCTGCCGCAACTCGACAAAATCCAGGAGGTTCTCCCCTCCAGGCGAGATGAGGCCCATTTCCGCTGAGGCGTCTCGAGGCTGATCACACCTCACCTCTGGAACTTCGAAAGGGTCCTTCACACCCTTGGTGCAAATGAAGAAGTTCCCCGACCTAGCCATCTCCACTCGAGAGGAATCACGAGGGTCCCGCCCACATCCAGAGGAGCCCCGTTTCCGCCTCGTAGCTCGAGATGAGGGATCCTTTCCCTGCTTCGTCGGGAAAGAGTTCCCGGCGTTCCCGTCGCATCTCAAGAGGAGGCCCTCTCAACAGGAACGGCGAGAGGAACTCCAGGGTCGTGCCACCACTCCAAGAGTCCCCCAGATGTCTCAGTCCATTCCAGAGGAACCTCTTTTCCCTTCACCGGCTCGTCTTTCACGCCGAGGATCGACTCACACCAAGGTGGCACGTGGCACAGCCCTGTGGGAAAGCCTCGTGGGAAAGCCTCGAGGGACAGCCTCGAGGGAAAGCCACAGATCCCTTGATCCACGTGACAGGAAGCGTGACACTACTGCTGCAGCTCGGGAGGAAAGCGCACGTGCATGCCCCCACTCGAGACGAGGCCTGACTCCCCTGGGGAGACTCAGAAGCACCCCAAGATCCATGGAAACACTGGAGAGGAATCCTCAGGTTCCGGCCCCGACTCCACACAAGGACTGAGGACCCGGCATGGACGGGAGAGGAATCCCGAAAGGTCCCCTAGCAACTCGCACGGGGACTGGCCTTTCCTGAGGCCACCAGAGCGGGTCCCTGAGGTCCCCGTCGTAACTCGAGAAGACCTGCCGCAACTCGAGAAAATCCAGGAGGTTCTCCCCTCCAGGCGAGATGAGGCCCATTTCCGCTGAGGCGTCTCGAGGCTGATCACACCTCACCTCTGGAACTTCGAAAGGGTCCTTCACACCCTTGGTGCAAATCAAGAAGTTCCCCGACCTAGCCGTCTCCACTCGAGAGGAATCACGAGGGTCCCGCCCACATCCAGAGGAGCCCCGTTTCCGCCTCGTAGCTCGAGATGAGGGATCCTTTCCCTGCTTCGTCGGGAAAGAGTTCCCGGCGTTCCCGTCGCATCTCAAGAGGAGGCCCTCTCAACAGGAACGGCGAGAGGAACTCCAGGGTCGTGCCACCATTCCAAGAGTCCCCCAGATGTCTCAGTCCATTCCAGAGGAACCTCTTTTCCCTTCACCGGCTCGTCTTTCACGCCGAGGATCGACTCACACCAAGGTGGCACGTGGCACAGCCCTGTGGGAAAGCCTCGTGGGAAAGCCTCGAGGGACAGCCTCGAGGGAAAGCCACAGATCCCTTGATCCACGTGACAGGAAGCGTGACACTACTGCTGCAGCTCGGGAGGAAAGCGCACGTGCATGCCCCCACTCGAGACGAGGCCTGACTCCCCTGGGGAGACTCAGAAGCATCCCAAGATCCCTGGCAACACTGGAGAGGTATCCTCAGGTTCCGGCCCCGACTCCACACAAGGACTGAGGCCCCGGCATGGACGGGAGAGGAATCCCGAGAGGTCCCCTAGCAACTCGCATGGGGACTGGCCTTTCCTGAGGCCACCAGAGCGGGTCCCTGAGTTCCCCGTCGTAACTCGAGAAGACCTGCCGCAACTCGGGAAAATCCAGGAGGTTCTCCCCTCCAGGCAAGATGAGGCCCATTTCCGTTGAGGCGTCTCGAGGCTGATCACACCTCACCTCTGGAACTTCGAAAGGGTCCTTCACACCCTTGGTGCAAATCAAGAAGTTCCCCGACCTAGCCGTCTCCACTCGAGAGGAATCACGAGGGTCCCGCCCACATTCAGAGGAGCCCCGTTTCCGCCTCGTAGCTCGAGATGAGGGATCCTTTCCCTGCTTCGTCGGGAAAGAGTTCCCGGCGTTCCCGTCGCATCTCAAGAGGAGGCCCTCTCAACAGGAACGGCGAGAGGAACTCCAGGGTCGTGCCACCATTCCAAGAGTCCCCCAGATGTCTCAGTCCATTCCAGAGGAACCTCTTTTCCCTTCACCGGCTCATCTTTCACGCCGAGGATCGACTCACACCAAGGTGGCACGTGGCACAGCCCTGTGGGAAAGCCTCGTGGGAAAGCCTCGAGGGACAGCCTCGAGGGAAAGCCAACGATCCCTTGATCCACGTGACAGGAAGCGTGACACTATTGCTGCAGCTCGGGAGGAAAGCGCACGTGCATGCCCCCACTCGAGACGGGCCCTGACTCCCCTGGGGAGACTCAGAAGCACCCCAAGATCCATGGCAACACTGGAGAGGAATCCTCAGGTTCCGGCCCCGACTCCACACAAGGACTGAGGCCCCGGCATGGACGGGAGAGGAATCCCGAGAGGTCCCCTAGCAACTCGCATGTGGACTGGCCTTTCCTGAGGCCACCAGAGCGGGTCCCTGAGGTCCCCGTCGTAACTCGAGAAGACCTGCCGCAACTCGACAAAATCCAGGTGGTTCTCCCCTCCAGGCGAGATGAGGCCCATTTCCGCTGAGGCGTCTCGAGGCTGATCACACCTCACCTCTGGCACTTCGAAAGGGTCCTTCACACCCTTGGTGCAAATCAAGAAGTTCCCCGACCTAGCCGTCTCCACTCGAGAGGAATCACGAGGGTCCCGCCCACATCCAGAGGAGCCCCGTTTCCGCCTCGTAGCTCGAGATGAGGGATCCTTTCCCTGCTTCGTCGGGAAAGAGTTCCCGGAGTTCCCGTCGCATCTCAAGAGGAGGCCCTCTCAACAGGAACGGCGAGAGGAACTCCAGGGTCGTGCCACCATTCCAAGAGTCCCCCAGATGTCTCAGTCCATTCCAGAGGAACCTCTTTTCCCTTCACCGGCTCGTCTTTCACGCCGAGGATCGACTCACACCAAGGTGGCACGTGGCACAGCCCTGTGGGAAAGCCTCGTGGGAAAGCCTCGAGGGACAGCCTCGAGGGAAAGCCACAGATCCCTTGATCCACGTGACAGGAAGCGTGACACTACTGCTGCAGCTCGGGAGGAAAGCGCACGTGCATGCCCCCACTCGAGACGAGGCCTGACTCCCCTGGGGAGACTCAGAAGCACCCCAAGATCCATGGCAACACTGGAGAGGAATCCTCAGGTTCCGGCCCCGACTCCACACAAGGACTGAGGCCCCGGCATGGACGGGAGAGGAATCCCGAGAGGTCCCCTAGCAACTCGCATGGGGACTGGCCTTTCCTGAGGCCACCAGAGCGGGTCCCTGAGGTCCCCGTCGTAACTCGAGAAGACCTGCCGCAACTCGAGAAAATCCAGGAGGTTCTCCCCTCCAGGCGAGATGAGGCCCATTTCCGCTGAGGCGTCTCGAGGCTGATCACACCTCACCTCTGGAACTTCGAAAGGCTCCTTCACACCCTTGGTGCAAATCAAGAAGTTCCCCGACCTAGCCGTCTCCACTCGAGAGGAATCACGAGAGTCCCGCCCACATCCAGAGGAGCCCCGTTTCCGCCTCGTAGCTCGAGATGAGGGATCCTTTCCCTGCTTCGTCGGGAAAGAGTTCGCGGCCTTCCCGTCGCATCTCAAGAGGAGGCCCTCTCAACAGGAACGGCGAGAGGAACTCCAGGGTCGTGCCACCATTCCAAGAGTCCCCCAGATGTCTCAGTCCATTCCAGAGGAACCTCTTTTCCCTTCACCGGCTCGTCTTTCACGCCGAGGATCGACTCACACCAAGGTGGCACGTGGCACAGCCCTGTGGGAAAGCCTCGTGGGAAAGCCTCGAGGGACAGCCTCGAGGGAAAGCCACAGATCCCTTGATCCACGTGACAGGAAGCGTGACACTACTGCTGCAGCTCGGGAGGAAAGCGCACGTGCATGCTCCCACTCGAGACGAGGCCTGACTCCCCTGGGGAGACTCAGAAGCATCCCAAGATCCCTGGCAACACTGGAGAGGAATCCTCAGGTTCCGGCCCCGACTCCACACAAGGACTGAGGCCCCGGCATGGACGGGAGAGGAATCCCGAGAGGTCCCCTAGCAACTCGCATGGGGACTGGCCTTTCCTGAGGCCACCAGAGCGGGTCCCTGAGGTCCCCGTCGTAACTCGAGAAGACCTGCCGCAACTCGAGAAAATCCAGGAGGTTCTCCCCTCCAGGCGAGATGAGGCCCATTTCCGCTGAGGTGTCACGAGGCTGATCACACCTCACCTCTTGAACTTCGAATGGGTCCTTCACACCCTTGGTGCAAATCAAGAAGTTGCCCGACCTAGCCGTCTCCACTCGAAAGGAATCACGAGAGTCCCGCCCACATCCAGAGGAGCCCCGTTTCCGCCTCGTAGCTCGAGATGAGGGATCCTTTCCCTGCTTCGTCGGGAAAGATTTCCCGGCGTTCCCGTCGCATCTCAAGTGGAGGCCCTCTCAACAGGAACGGCGAGAGGAACTCCAGGGTCGTGCCACCATTCCAAGAGTCCCCCAGATGTCTCAATCCATTTCAGAGGAACCTCTATTCCCTTCACCGGCTCGTCTTTCACGCCGAGGATCGACTCACACCAAGGTGGCACGTGGCACAGCCCTGTGGGAAAGCCTCGTGGGAAAGCCTCGAGGGACAGCCTCGAGGGAAAGCCACAGATCCCTTGATCCACGTGACAGGAAGCGTGACACTACTGCTGCAGCTCGGGAGGAAAGCGCACGTGCATGCCCCCACTCGAGACGAGGCCTGACTCCCCTGGGGAGACTCAGAAGCACCCCAAGATCCATGGAAACACTGGAGAGGAATCCTCAGGTTCCGGCCCCGACTCCACACAAGGACTGAGGCCCCGGCATGGACGGGAGAGGAATCCCGAAAGGTCCCCTAGCAACTCGCACGGGGACTGGCCTTTCCTGAGGCCACCAGAGCGGGTCCCTGAGGTCCCCGTCGTAACTCGAGAAGACCTGCCGCAACTCGAGAAAATCCAGGAGGTTCTCCCCTCCAGGCGAGATGAGGCCCATTTCCGCTGAGGTGTCACGAGGCTGATCACACCTCACCTCTGGAACTTCGAAAGGGTCCTTCACACCCTTGGTGCAAATCAAGAAGTTCCCCGACCTAGCCGTCTCCACTCGAGAGGAATCACGAGGGTCCCGCCCACATCCAGAGGAGCCCCGTTTCCGCCTCGTAGCTCGAGATGAGGGATCCTTTCCCTGCTTCGTCGGGAAAGAGTTCCCGGCGTTCCCGTCGCATCTCAAGAGGAGGCCCTCTCAACAGGAACGGCGAGAGGAACTCCAGGGTCGTGCCACCATTCCAAGAGTCCCCCAGATGTCTCAGTCCATTCCAGAGGAACCTCTTTTCCCTTCACCGGCTCGTCTTTCACGCCGAGGATCGACTCACACCAAGGTGGCACGTGGCACAGCCCTGTGGGAAAGCATCGTGGGAAAGCCTCGAGGGACAGCCTCGAGGGAAAGCCACAGATCCCTTGATCCACGTGACAGGAAGCGTGACACTACTGCTGCAGCTCGGGAGGAAAGCGCAAGTGCATGCCCCCACTCGAGACGAGGCCTGACTCCCCTGGGGAGACTCAGAAGCATCCCAAGATTCCTGGCAACACTGGAGAGGTATCCTCAGGTTCCGGCCCCGACTCCACACAAGGACTGAGGCCCAGGCATGGACGGGAGAGGAATCCCGAGAGGTCCCCTAGCAACTCGCATGGGGACTGGCCTTTCCTGAGGCCACCAGAGCGGGTCCCTGAGGTCCCCGTCGTAACTCGAGAAGACCTGCCACAACTCGAGAAAATCCAGGAGGTTCTCCACTCCAGGCGAGATGAGGCCCATTTCCGCTGAGGCGTCTCGAGGCTGATCACACCTCACCTCTTGAACTTCGAAAGGGTCCTTCACACCCTTGGTGCAAATCAAGAAGTTGCCCGACCTAGCCGTCTCCACTCGAAAGGAATCACGAGAGTCCCGCCCACATCCAGAGGAGCCCCGTTTCCGCCTCGTAGCTCGAGATGAGGGATCCTTTCCCTGCTTCGTCGGGAAAGATTTCCCGGCGTTCCCGTCGCATCTCAAGTGGAGGCCCTCTCAACAGGAACGGCGAGAGGAACTCCAGGGTCGTGCCACCATTCCAAGAGTCCCCCAGATGTCTCAATCCATTTCAGAGGAACCTCTATTCCCTTCACCGGCTCGTCTTTCACGCCGAGGATCGACTCACACCAAGGTGGCACGTGGCACAGCCCTGTGGGAAAGCCTCGTGGGAAAGCCTCGAGGGACAGCCTCGAGGGAAAGCCACAGATCCCTTGATCCACGTGACAGGAATCGTGACACTACTGCTGCAGCTCGGGAGGAAAGCGCACGTGCATGCCCCCACTCGAGACGAGGCCTGACTCCCCTGGCGAGACTCAGAAGCATCCCAAGATCCCTGGCAACACTGGAGAGGAATCCTCAGGTTCCGGCCCCGAATCCACACAAGGACTGAGGCCCCGGCATGGACGGGAGAGGAATCCCGAGAGGTCCCCTAGCAACTCGCATGGGGACTGGCCTTTCCTGAGGCCACCAGAGCGGGTCCCTGAGGTCCCCGTCGTAACTCGAGAAGACCTGCCGCAACTCGAGAAAATCCAGGAGGTTCTCCCCTCCAGGCGAGATGAGGCCCATTTCCGCTGAGGCGTCTCGAGGCTGATCACACCTCACCTCTGGAACTTCGAAAGGGTCCTTCACACCCTTGGTGCAAATGAAGAAGTTCCCCGACCTAGCCATCTCCACTCGAGAGGAATCACGAGGGTCCCGCCCACATCCAGAGGAGCCCCGTTTCCGCCTCGTAGCTCGAGATGAGGGATCCTTTCCCTGCTTCGTCGGGAAAGAGTTCCCGGCGTTCCCGTCGCATCTCAAGAGGAGGCCCTCTCAACAGGAACGGCGAGAGGAACTCCAGGGTCGTGCCACCACTCCAAGAGTCCCCCAGATGTCTCAGTCCATTCCAGAGGAACCTCTTTTCCCTTCACCGGCTCGTCTTTCACGCCGAGGATCGACTCACACCAAGGTGGCACGTGGCACAGCCCTGTGGGAAAGCCTCGTGGGAAAGCCTCGAGGGACAGCCTCGAGGGAAAGCCACAGATCCCTTGATCCACGTGACAGGAAGCGTGACACTACTGCTGCAGCTCGGGAGGAAAGCGCACGTGCATGCCCCCACTCGAGACGAGGCCTGACTCCCCTGGGAGACTCAGAAGCACCCCAAGATCCATGGAAACACTGGAGAG
Source organism: Budorcas taxicolor (assembly GCF_023091745.1). Lineage (NCBI taxonomy): Eukaryota > Metazoa > Chordata > Mammalia > Artiodactyla > Bovidae > Budorcas > Budorcas taxicolor. The sequence continues at coordinate 17,020 of NW_026291867.1, forward strand.
GAATCCTCAGGTTCCGGCCCCGACTCCACACAAGGACTGAGGCCCCGGCATGGACGGGAGAGGAATCCCGAAAGGTCCCCTAGCAACTCGCACGGGGACTGGCCTTTCCTGAGGCCACCAGAGCGGGTCCCTGAGGTCCCCGTCGTAACTCGAGAAGACCAGCCGCAACTCGAGAAAATCCAGGAGGTTCTCCCCTCCAGGCGAGATGAGGCCCATTTCCGCTGAGGCGTCTCGAGGCTGATCACACCTCACCTCTGGAACTTCGAAAGGGTCCTTCACACCCTTGGTGCAAATCAAGAAGTTCCCCGACCTAGCCGTCTCCACTCGAGAGAAATCACGAGGGTCCCGCCCACATCCAGAGGAGCCCCGTTTCCGCCTCGTAGCTCGAGATGAGGGATCCTTTCCCTGCTTCGTCGGGAAAGAGTTCCCGGAGTTCCCGTCGCATCTCAAGAGGAGGCCCTCTCAACAGGAACGGCGAGAGGAACTCCAGGGTCGTGCCACCATTCCAAGAGTCCCCCAGATGTCTCAGTCCATTCCAGAGGAACCTCTTTTCCCTTCACCGGCTCGTCTTTCACGCCGAGGATCGACTCACACCAAGGTGGCACGTGGCACAGCCCTGTGGGAAAGCCTCGTGGGAAAGCCTCGAGGGACAGCCTCGAGGGAAAGCCACAGATCCCTTGATCCACGTGACAGGAAGCGTGACACTACTGCTGCAGCTCGGGAGGAAAGCGCACGTGCATGCCCCCACTCGAGACGAGGCCTGACTCCCCTGGGGAGACTCAGAAGCACCCCAAGATCCATGGCAACACTGGAGAGGAATCCTCAGGTTCCGGCCCCGACTCCACACAAGGACTGAGGCCCCGGCATGGACGGGAGAGGAATCCCGAGAGGTCCCCTAGCAACTCGCATGGGGACTGGCCTTTCCTGAGGCCACCAGAGCGGGTCCCTGAGGTCCCCGTCGTAACTCGAGAAGACCTGCCGCAACTCGAGAAAATCCAGGAGGTTCTCCCCTCCAGGCGAGATGAGGCCCATTTCCGCTGAGGCGTCTCGAGGCTGATCACACCTCACCTCTGGAACTTCGAAAGGGTCCTTCACACCCTTGGTGCAAATCAAGAAGTTCCCCGACCTAGCCGTCTCCACTCGAGAGGAATCACGAGGGTCCCGCCCACATCCAGAGGAGCCCCGTTTCCGCCTCGTAGCTCGAGATGAGGGATCCTTTCCCTGCTTCGTCGGGAAAGAGTTCCCGGCGTTCCCGTCGCATCTCAAGAGGAGGCCCTCTCAACAGGAACGGCGAGAGGAACTCCAGGGTCGTGCCACCATTCCAAGAGTCCCCCAGATGTCTCAGTCCATTCCAGAGGAACCTCTTTTCCCTTCACCGGCTCGTCTTTCACGCCGAGGATCGACTCACACCAAGGTGGCACGTGGCACAGCCCTGTGGGAAAGCCTCGTGGGAAAGCCTCGAGGGACAGCCTCGAGGGAAAGCCACAGATCCCTTGATCCACGTGACAGGAAGCGTGACACTACTGCTGCAGCTCGGGAGGAAAGCGCACGTGCATGCCCCCACTCGAGACGAGGCCTGACTCCCCTGGGGAGACTCAGAAGCATCCCAAGATTCCTGGCAACACTGGAGAGGTATCCTCAGGTTCCGGCCCCGACTCCACACAAGGACTGAGGCCCAGGCATGGACGGGAGAGGAATCCCGAGAGGTCCCCTAGCAACTCGCATGGGGACTGGCCTTTCCTGAGGCCACCAGAGCGGGTCCCTGAGGTCCCCGTCGTAACTCGAGAAGACCTGCCACAACTCGAGAAAATCCAGGAGGTTCTCCCCTCCAGGCGAGATGAGGCCCATTTCCGCTGAGGCGTCTCGAGGCTGATCACACCTCACCTCTTGAACTTCGAAAGGGTCCTTCACACCCTTGGTGCAAATCAAGAAGTTGCCCGACCTAGCCGTCTCCACTCGAAAGGAATCACGAGAGTCCCGCCCACATCCAGAGGAGCCCCGTTTCCGCCTCGTAGCTCGAGATGAGGGATCCTTTCCCTGCTTCGTCGGGAAAGATTTCCCGGCGTTCCCGTCGCATCTCAAGTGGAGGCCCTCTCAACAGGAACGGCGAGAGGAACTCCAGGGTCGTGCCACCATTCCAAGAGTCCCCCAGATGTCTCAATCCATTTCAGAGGAACCTCTATTCCCTTCACCGGCTCGTCTTTCACGCCGAGGATCGACTCACACCAAGGTGGCACGTGGCACAGCCCTGTGGGAAAGCCTCGTGGGAAAGCCTCGAGGGACAGCCTCGAGGGAAAGCCACAGATCCCTTGATCCACGTGACAGGAAGCGTGACACTACTGCTGCAGCTCGGGAGGAAAGCGCACGTGCATGCCCCCACTCGAGACGAGGCCTGACTCCCCTGGCGAGACTCAGAAGCATCCCAAGATCCCTGGCAACACTGGAGAGGAATCCTCAGGTTCCGGCCCCGAATCCACACAAGGACTGAGGCCCCGGCATGGACGGGAGAGGAATCCCGAGAGGTCCCCTAGCAACTCGCATGGGGACTGGCCTTTCCTGAGGCCACCAGAGCGGGTCCCTGAGGTCCCCGTCGTAACTCGAGAAGACCTGCCGCAACTCGAGAAAATCCAGGAGGTTCTCCCCTCCAGGCGAGATGAGGCCCATTTCCGCTGAGGCGTCTCGAGGCTGATCACACCTCACCTCTGGAACTTCGAAAGGGTCCTTCACACCCTTGGTGCAAATGAAGAAGTTCCCCGACCTAGCCATCTCCACTCGAGAGGAATCACGAGGGTCCCGCCCACATCCAGAGGAGCCCCGTTTCCGCCTCGTAGCTCGAGATGAGGGATCCTTTCCCTGCTTCGTCGGGAAAGAGTTCCCGGCGTTCCCGTCGCATCTCAAGAGGAGGCCCTCTCAACAGGAACGGCGAGAGGAACTCCAGGGTCGTGCCACCACTCCAAGAGTCCCCCAGATGTCTCAGTCCATTCCAGAGGAACCTCTTTTCCCTTCACCGGCTCGTCTTTCACGCCGAGGATCGACTCACACCAAGGTGGCACGTGGCACAGCCCTGTGGGAAAGCCTCGTGGGAAAGCCTCGAGGGACAGCCTCGAGGGAAAGCCACAGATCCCTTGATCCACGTGAGAGGAAGCGTGACACTACTGCTGCAGCTCGGGAGGAAAGCGCACGTGCATGCCCCCACTCGAGACGAGGCCTGACTCCCCTGGGAGACTCAGAAGCACCCCAAGATCCATGGAAACACTGGAGAGGAATCCTCAGGTTCCGGCCCCGACTCCACACAAGGACTGAGGCCCCGGCATGGACGGGAGAGGAATCCCGAAAGGTCCCCTAGCAACTCGCACGGGGACTGGCCTTTCCTGAGGCCACCAGAGCGGGTCCCTGAGGTCCCCGTCGTAACTCGAGAAGACCTGCCGCAACTCGAGAAAATCCAGGAGGTTCTCCCCTCCAGGCGAGATGAGGCCCATTTCCGCTGAGGCGTCTCGAGTCTGATCACACCTCACCTCTGGAACTTCGAAAGGGTCCTTCACACCCTTGGTGCAAATCAAGAAGTTCCCCGACCTAGCCGTCTCCACTCGAGAGAAATCACGAGGGTCCCGCCCACATCCAGAGGAGCCCCGTTTCCGCCTCGTAGCTCGAGATGAGGGATCCTTTCCCTGCTTCGTCGGGAAAGAGTTCCCGGAGTTCCCGTCGCATCTCAAGAGGAGGCCCTCTCAACAGGAACGGCGAGAGGAACTCCAGGGTCGTGCCACCATTCCAAGAGTCCCCCAGATGTCTCAGTCCATTCCAGAGGAACCTCTTTTCCCTTCACCGGCTCGTCTTTCACGCCGAGGATCGACTCACACCAAGGTGGCACGTGGCACAGCCCTGTGGGAAAGCCTCGTGGGAAAGCCTCGAGGGACAGCCTCGAGGGAAAGCCACAGATCCCTTGATCCACGTGACAGGAAGCGTGACACTACTGCTGCAGCTCGGGAGGAAAGCGCACGTGCATGCCCCCACTCGAGACGAGGCCTGACTCCCCTGGGGAGACTCAGAAGCACCCCAAGATCCATGGCAACACTGGAGAGGAATCCTCAGGTTCCGGCCCCGACTCCACACAAGGACTGAGGCCCCGGCATGGACGGGAGAGGAATCCCGAGAGGTCCCCTAGCAACTCGCATGGGGACTGGCCTTTCCTGAGGCCACCAGAGCGGGTCCCTGAGGTCCCCGTCGTAACTCGAGAAGACCTGCCGCAACTCGAGAAAATCCAGGAGGTTCTCCCCTCCAGGCGAGATGAGGCCCATTTCCGCTGAGGCGTCTCGAGGCTGATCACACCTCACCTCTGGAACTTCGAAAGGGTCCTTCACACCCTTGGTGCAAATCAAGAAGTTCCCCGACCTAGCCGTCTCCACTCGAGAGGAATCACGAGGGTCCCGCCCACATCCAGAGGAGCCCCGTTTCCGCCTCGTAGCTCGAGATGAGGGATCCTTTCCCTGCTTCGTCGGGAAAGAGTTCCCGGCGTTCCCGTCGCATCTCAAGAGGAGGCCCTCTCAACAGGAACGGCGAGAGGAACTCCAGGGTCGTGCCACCATTCCAAGAGTCCCCCAGATGTCTCAGTCCATTCCAGAGGAACCTCTTTTCCCTTCACCGGCTCGTCTTTCACGCCGAGGATCGACTCACACCAAGGTGGCACGTGGCACAGCCCTGTGGGAAAGCCTCGTGGGAAAGCCTCGAGGGACAGCCTCGAGGGAAAGCCACAGATCCCTTGATCCACGTGACAGGAAGCGTGACACTACTGCTGCAGCTCGGGAGGAAAGCGCACGTGCATGCTCCCACTCGAGACGAGGCCTGACTCCCCTGGGGAGACTCAGAAGCATCCCAAGATCCCTGGCAACACTGGAGAGGAATCCTCAGGTTCCGGCCCCGACTCCACACAAGGACTGAGGCCCCGGCATGGACGGGAGAGGAATCCCGAGAGGTCCCCTAGCAACTCGCATGGGGACTGGCCTTTCCTGAGGCCACCAGAGCGGGTCCCTGAGGTCCCCGTCGTAACTCGAGAAGACCTGCCGCAACTCGAGAAAATCCAGGAGGTTCTCCCCTCCAGGCGAGATGAGGCCCATTTCCGCTGAGGTGTCACGAGGCTGATCACACCTCACCTCTTGAACTTCGAAAGGGTCCTTCACACCCTTGGTGCAAATCAAGAAGTTGCCCGACCTAGCCGTCTCCACTCGAAAGGAATCACGAGAGTCCCGCCCACATCCAGAGGAGCCCCATTTCCGCCTCGTAGCTCGAGATGAGGGATCCTTTCCCTGCTTCGTCGGGAAAGATTTCCCGGCGTTCCCGTCGCATCTCAAGTGGAGGCCCTCTCAACAGGAACGGCGAGAGGAACTCCAGGGTCGTGCCACCATTCCAAGAGTCCCCCAGATGTCTCAATCCATTTCAGAGGAACCTCTATTCCCTTCACCGGCTCGTCTTTCACGCCGAGGATCGACTCACACCAAGGTGGCACGTGGCACAGCCCTGTGGGAAAGCCTCGTGGGAAAGCCTCGAGGGACAGCCTCGAGGGAAAGCCACAGATCCCTTGATCCACGTGACAGGAAGCGTGACACTACTGCTGCAGCTCGGGAGGAAAGCGCACGTGCATGCCCCCACTCGAGACGAGGCCTGACTCCCCTGGGGAGACTCAGAAGCACCCCAAGATCCATGGAAACACTGGAGAGGAATCCTCAGGTTCCGGCCCCGACTCCACACAAGGACTGAGGCCCCGGCATGGACGGGAGAGGAATCCCGAAAGGTCCCCTAGCAACTCGCACGGGGACTGGCCTTTCCTGAGGCCACCAGAGCGGGTCCCTGAGGTCCCCGTCGTAACTCGAGAAGACCTGCCGCAACTCGAGAAAATCCAGGAGGTTCTCCCCTCCAGGCGAGATGAGGCCCATTTCCGCTGAGGTGTCACGAGGCTGATCACACCTCACCTCTGGAACTTCGAAAGGGTCCTTCACACCCTTGGTGCAAATCAAGAAGTTCCCCGACCTAGCCGTCTCCACTCGAGAGGAATCACGAGGGTCCCGCCCACATCCAGAGGAGCCCCGTTTCCGCCTCGTAGCTCGAGATGAGGGATCCTTTCCCTGCTTCGTCGGGAAAGAGTTCCCGGCGTTCCCGTCGCATCTCAAGAGGAGGCCCTCTCAACAGGAACGGCGAGAGGAACTCCAGGGTCGTGCCACCATTCCAAGAGTCCCCCAGATGTCTCAGTCCATTCCAGAGGAACCTCTTTTCCCTTCACCGGCTCGTCTTTCACGCCGAGGATCGACTCACACTAAGGTGGCACGTGGCACAGCCCTGTGGGAAAGCCTCGTGGGAAAGCCTCGAGGGACAGCCTCGAGGGAAAGCCACAGATCCCTTGATCCACGTGACAGGAAGCGTGACACTACTGCTGCAGCTCGGGAGGAAAGCGCACGTGCATGCCCCCACTCGAGATGAGGCCTGACTCCCCTGGGGAGACTCAGAAGCATCCCAAGATCCCTGGCAACACTGGAGAGGTATCCTCAGGTTCCGGCCCCGACTCCACACAAGGACTGAGGCCCCGGCATGGACGGGAGAGGAATCCCGAGAGGTCCCCTAGCAACTCGCATGGGGACTGGCCTTTCCTGAGGCCACCAGAGCGGGTCCCTGAGTTCCCCGTCATAACTCGAGAAGACCTGCCGCAACTCGGGAAAATCCAGGAGGTTCTCCCCTCCAGGCAAGATGAGGCCCATTTCCGCTGAGGCGTCTCGAGGCTGATCACACCTCACCTCTGGAACTTCGAAAGGATCCTTCACACCCTTGGTGCAAATCAAGAAGTTCCCCGACCTAGCCGTCTCCACTCGAGAGGAATCACGAGGGTCCCGACCACATCCAGAGGAGCCCCGTTTCCGCCTCGTAGCTCGAGATGAGGGATCCTTTCCCTGCTTCGTCGGGAAAGAGTTCCCGGCGTTCCCGTCGCATCTCAAGAGGAGGCCCTCTCAACAGGAACGGCGAGAGGAACTCCAGGGTCGTGCCACCATTCCAAGAGTCCCCCAGATGTCTCAGTCCATTCCAGAGGAACCTCTTTTCCCTTCACCGGCTCGTCTTTCACGCCGAGGATCGACTCACACCAAGGTGGCACGTGGCACAGCCCTGTGGGAAAGCCTCGTGGGAAAGCCTCAAGGGACAGCCTCGAGGGAAAGCCACAGATCCCTTGATCCACGTGACAGGAAGCGTGACACTACTGCTGCAGCTCGGGAGGAAAGCGCACGTGCATGCCCCCACTCGAGACGAGGCCTGACTCCCCTGGGGAGACTCAGAAGCATCCCAAGATTCCTGGCAACACTGGAGAGGTATCCTCAGGTTCCGGCCCCGACTCCACACAAGGACTGAGGCCCAGGCATGGACGGGAGAGGAATCCCGAGAGGTCCCCTAGCAACTCGCATGGGGACTGGCCTTTCCTGAGGCCACCAGAGCGGGTCCCTGAGGTCCCCGTCGTAACTCGAGAAGACCTGCTGCAACTCGAGAAAATCCAGGAGGTTCTCCCCTCCAGGCGAGATGAGGCCCATTTCCGCTGAGGCGTCTCGAGGCTGATCACACCTCACCTCTGGAACTTCGAAAGGGTCCTTCACACCCTTGGTGCAAATCAAGAATTTCCCCGACCTAGCCGTCTCCACTCGAGAGGAATCACGAGGGTCCCGCCCACATCCAGAGGAGCCCCGTTTCCGCCTCGTAGCTCGAGATGAGGGATCCTTTCCCTGCTTCGTCGGAAAGAGCTCCCGGAGTTCCCGTCACATCTCAAGAGGAGGCCCTCTCAACAGGAACGGCGAGAGGAACTCCAGGGTCGTGCCACCATTCCAAGAGTCCCCCAGATGTCTCAGTCCATTCCAGAGGAACCTCTTTTCCCTTCACCGGCTCGTCTTTCACGCCGAGGATCGACTCACACCAAGGTGGCACGTGGCACAGCCCTGTGGGAAAGCCTCGTGGGAAAGCCTCGAGGGACAGCCTCGAGGGAAAGCCACAGATCCCTTGATCCACGTGACAGGAAGCGTGACACTATTGCTGCAGCTCGGGAGGAAAGCGCACGTGCATGCCCCCACTCGAGACGAGGCCTGACTCCCCTGGGGAGACTCAGAAGCACCCCAAGATCCATGGCAACACTGGAGAGGAATCCTCAGGTTCCGGCCCCGACTCCACACAAGGACTGAGGCCCCGGCATGGACGGGAGAGGAATCCCGAGAGGTCCCCTAGCAACTCGCATGGGGACTGGCCTTTCCTGAGGCCACCAGAGCGGGTCCCTGAGGTCCCCGTCGTAACTCGAGAAGACCTGCTGCAACTCGAGAAAATCCAGGAGGTTCTCCCCTCCAGGCGAGATGAGGCCCATTTCCGCTGAGGCGTCTCGAGGCTGATCACACCTCACCTCTGGAACTTCGAAAGGGTCCTTCACACCCTTGGTGCAAATCAAGAAGTTCCCCGACCTAGCCGTCTCCACTCGAGAGGAATCACGAGGGTCCCACCCACATCCAGAGGAGCCCCGTTTCCGCCTCGTAGCTCGAGATGAGGGATCCTTTCCCTGCTTCGTCGGGAAAGAGTTCCCGGAGTTCCCGTCACATCTCAAGAGGAGGCCCTCTCAACAGGAACGGCGAGAGGAACTCCAGGGTCGTGCCACCATTCCAAGAGTCCCCCACATGTCTCAGTCCATTCCAGAGGAACCTCTTTTCCCTTCACCGGCTCGTCTTTCACGCCGAGGATCGACTCACACCAAGGTGGCACGTGGCACAGCCCTGTGGGAAAGCCTCGTGGGAAAGCCTCGAGGGACAGCCTCGAGGGAAAGCCACAGATCCCTTGATCCACGTGACAGGAAGCGTGACACTATTGCTGCAGCTCGGGAGGAAAGCGCACGTGCATGCCCCCACTCGAGACGAGGCCTGACTCCCCTGGGGAGACTCAGAAGCACCCCAAGATCCATGGCAACACTGGAGAGGAAACCTCGGGTTCCGGCCCCGACTCCACACAAGGACTGAGGCCCCGGCATGGACGGGAGAGGAATCCCGAGAGGTCCCCTAGCAACTCGCATGGGGACTGGCCTTTCCTGAGGCCACCAGAGCGGGTCCCTGAGGTCCCCGTCGTAACTCGAGAAGACCTGCTGCAACTCGAGAAAATCCAGGAGGTTCTCCCCTCCAGGCGAGATGAGGCCCATTTCCGCTGAGGCGTCTCGAGGCTGATCACACCTCACCTCTGGAACTTCGAAAGGGTCCTTCACACCCTTGGTGCAAATCAAGAAGTTCCCCGACCTAGCCGTCTCCACTCGAGAGGAATCACGAGGGTCCCGCCCACATCCAGAGGAGCCCCGTTTCCGCCTCGTAGCTCGAGATGAGGGATCCTTTCCCTGCTTCGTCGGGAAAGAGTTCCCGGAGTTCCCGTCACATCTCAAGAGGAGGCCCTCTCAACAGGAACGGCGAGAGGAACTCCAGGGTCTTGCCACCATTCCAAGAGTCCCCCAGATGTCTCAGTCCATTCCAGAGGAACCTCTTTTCCCTTCACCGGCTCGTCTTTAACGCCGAGGATCGACTCACACCAAGGTGGCACGTGGCACAGCCCTGTGGGAAAGCCTCGTGGGAAAGCCTCGAGGGACAGCCTCGAGGGAAAGCCACAGATCCCTTGATCCACGTGACAGGAAGCGTGACACTACTGCTGCAGCTCGGGAGGAAAGCGCACGTGCATGCCCCCACTCGAGACGAGGCCTGACTCCCCTGGGGAGGCTCAGAAGCACCCCAAGATCCATGGCAACACTGGAGAGGAATCCTCAGGTTCCGGCCCCGACTCCACACAAGGACTGAGGCCCCGGCATGGACGGGAGAGGAATCCCGAGAGGTCCCCTAGCAACTCGCATGGGGACTGGCCTTTCCTGAGGCCACCAGAGCGGATCCCTGAGGTCCCCGTCGTAACTCGAGAAGACCTGCCGCAACTGGAGAAAATCCAGGAGGTTCTCCCCTCCAGGCGAGATGAGGCCCATTTCCGCTGAGGCGTCTCGAGGCTGATCGCACCTCCCCTCTGGAACTTCGAAAGGGTCCTTCACACCCTTGGTGCAAATCAAGAAGTTCCCCGACATACCCGTCTCCACTCGAGAGGAATCACGAGGGTCCCGCCCACATCCAGAGGAGCCCCGTTTCCGCCTCGTAGCTCGAGATGAGGGATCCTTTCCCTGCTTCGTCGGGAAAGAGTTCCCGGCGTTCCCGTCGCATCTCAAGAGGAGGCCCTCTCAACAGGAACGGCGAGAGGAACTCCAGGGTCGTGCCACCATTCCAAGAGTCCCCCAGATGTCTCAGTCCATTCCAGAGGAACCTCTTTTCCCTTCACCGGCTCGTCTTTCACGCCGAGGATCGACTCACACCAAGGTGGCACGTGGCACAGCCCTGTGGGAAAGCCTCGTGGGAAAGCCTCGAGGGACAGCCTCGAGGGAAAGCCACAGATCCCTTGATCCACGTGACAGGAAGCGTGACACTATTGCTGCAGCTCGGGAGGAAAGCGCACGTGCATGCCCCCACTCGAGACGAGGCCTGACTCCCCTGGGGAGACTCAGAAGCACCCCAAGATCCATGGCAACACTGGAGAGGAATCCTCAGGTTCCGGCCCCGACTCCACACAAGGACTGAGGCCCCGGCATGGACGGGAGAGGAATCCCGAGAGGTCCCCTAGCAACTCGCATGGGGACTGGCCTTTCCTGAGGCCACCAGAGCGGGTCCCTGAGGTCCCCGTCGTAACTCGAGAAGACCTGCTGCAACTCGAGAAAATCCAGGAGGTTCTCCCCTCCAGGCGAGATGAGGCCCATTTCCGCTGAGGCGTCTCGAGGCTGATCACACCTCACCTCTGGAACTTCGAAAGGGTCCTTCACACCCTTGGTGCAAATCAAGAAGTTCCCCGACCTAGCCGTCTCCACTCGAGAGGAATCACGAGGGTCCCACCCACATCCAGAGGAGCCCCGTTTCCGCCTCGTAGCTCGAGATGAGGGATCCTTTCCCTGCTTCGTCGGGAAAGAGTTCCCGGAGTTCCCGTCACATCTCAAGAGGAGGCCCTCTCAACAGGAACGGCGAGAGGAACTCCAGGGTCGTGCCACCATTCCAAGAGTCCCCCACATGTCTCAGTCCATTCCAGAGGAACCTCTTTTCCCTTCACCGGCTCGTCTTTCACGCCGAGGATCGACTCACACCAAGGTGGCACGTGGCACAGCCCTGTGGGAAAGCCTCGTGGGAAAGCCTCGAGGGACAGCCTCGAGGGAAAGCCACAGATCCCTTGATCCACGTGACAGGAAGCGTGACACTATTGCTGCAGCTCGGGAGGAAAGCGCACGTGCATGCCCCCACTCGAGACGAGGCCTGACTCCCCTGGGGAGACTCAGAAGCACCCCAAGATCCATGGCAACACTGGAGAGGAATCCTCGGGTTCCGGCCCCGACTCCACACAAGGACTGAGGCCCCGGCATGGACGGGAGAGGAATCCCGAGAGGTCCCCTAGCAACTCGCATGGGGACTGGCCTTTCCTGAGGCCACCAGAGCGGGTCCCTGAGGTCCCCGTCGTAACTCGAGAAGACCTGCTGCAACTCGAGAAAATCCAGGAGGTTCTCCCCTCCAGGCGAGATGAGGCCCATTTCCGCTGAGGCGTATCGAGGCTGATCACACCTCCCCTCTGGAACTTCGAAAGGGTCCTTCACACCCTTGGTGCAAATCAAGAAGTTCCCCGACCTAGCCGTCTCCACTCGAGAGGAATCACGAGGGTCCCGCCCACATCCAGAGGAGCCCCGTTTCCGCCTCGTAGCTCGAGATGAGGGATCCTTTCCCTGCTTCGTCGGGAAAGAGTTCCCGGCGTTCCCGTCGCATCTCAAGAGGAGGCCCTCTCAACAGGAACGGCGAGAGGAACTCCAGGGTCGTGCCACCATTCCAAGAGTCCCCCAGATGTCTCAGTCCATTCCAGAGGAACCTCTTTTCCCTTCACCGGCTCGTCTTTAACGCCGAGGATCGACTCACACCAAGGTGGCACGTGGCACAGCCCTGTGGGAAAGCCTCGTGGGAAAGCCTCGAGGGACAGCCTCGAGGGAAAGCCACAGATCCCTTGATCCACGTGACAGGAAGCGTGACACTAATGCTGCAGCTCGGGAGGAAAGCGCACGTGCATGCCCCCACTCGAGACGAGGCCTGACTCCCCTGGGGAGACTCAGAAGCACCCCAAGATCCATGGCAACACTGGAGAGGAATCCTCAGGTTCCGGCCCCGACTCCACACAAGGACTGAGGCCCCGGCATGGACGGGAGAGGAATCCCGAGAGGTCCCCTAGCAACTCGCATGGGGACTGGCCTTTCCTGAGGCCACCAGAGCGGGTCCCTGAGGTCCCCGTCGTAACTCGAGAAGACCTGCCGCAACTGGAGAAAATCCAGGAGGTTCTCCCCTCCAGGCGAGATGAGGCCCATTTCCGCTGAGGCGTCTCGAGGCTGATCGCACCTCCCCTCTGGAACTTCGAAAGGGTCCTTCACACCCTTGGTGCAAATCAAGAAGTTCCCCGACATACCCGTCTCCACTCGAGAGGAATCACGAGGGTCCCGCCCACATCCAGAGGAGCCCCGTTTCCGCCTCGTAGCTCGAGATGAGGGATCCTTTCCCTGCTTCGTCGGGAAAGAGTTCCCGGCGTTCCCGTCGCATCTCAAGAGGAGGCCCTCTCAACAGGAACGGCGAGAGGAACTCCAGGGTCGTGCCACCATTCCAAGAGTCCCCCAGATGTCTCAGTCCATTCCAGAGGAACCTCTTTTCCCTTCACCGGCTCGTCTTTCACGCCGAGGATCGACTCACACCAAGGTGGCACGTGGCACAGCCCTGTGGGAAAGCCTCGTGTGAAAGCCTCGAGGGACAGCCTCGAGGGAAAGCCACAGATCCCTAGATCCACGTGACAGGAATCGTGACACTACTGCTGCAGCTCGGGAGGAAAGTGCACATGCATGCCCCCACTCGAGACGAGGCCTGACTCCCCTGGGGAGACTCAGAAGCACCCCAAGATCCATGGCAACACTGGAGAGGAATCCTCAGGTTCCGGCCCCGACTCCACACAAGGACTGAGGCCCCGGCATGGACGGGAGAGGAATCCCGAGAGGTCCCCTAGCAACTCGCATGGGGACTGGCCTTTCCTGAGGCCACCAGAGCGGGTCCCTGAGGTCCCCGTCGTAACTCGAGAAGACCTGCTGCAACTCGAGAAAATCCAGGAGGTTCTCCCCTCCAGGCGAGATGAGGCCCATTTCCGCTGAGGCGTCTCGAGGCTGATCACACCTCACCTCTGGAACTTCGAAAGGGTCCTTCACACCCTTGGTGCAAATCAAGAAGTTCCCCGACCTAGCCGTCTCCACTCGAGAGGAATCACGAGGGTCCCGCCCACATCCAGAGGAGCCCCGTTTCCGCCTCGTAGCTCGAGATGAGGGATCCTTTCCCTGCTTCGTCGGGAAAGAGTTCCCGTAGTTCCCGTCACATCTCAAGAGGAGGCCCTCTCAACAGGAACGGCGAGAGGAACTCCAGGGTCGTGCCACCATTCCAAGAGTCCCCCAGATGTCTCAGTCCATTCCAGAGGAACCTCTTTTCCCTTCACCGGCTCGTCTTTCACGCCGAGGATCGACTCACACCAAGGTGGAACGTGGCACAGCCCTGTGGGAAAGCCTCGTGGGAAAGCCTCGAGGGACAGCCTCGAGGGAAAGCCACAGATCCCTTGATCCACGTGACAGGAATCGTGACACTACTGCTGCAGCTCGGGAGGAAAGCGCACGTGCATGCCCCCACTCGAGACGAGGCCTGACTCCCCTGGGGAGACTCAGAAGCACCCCAAGATCCATGGCAACACTGGAGAGGAATCCTCAGGTTCCGGCCCCGACTCCACACAAGGACTGAGGCCCCGGCATGGACGGGAGAGGAATCCCGAGAGGTCCCCTAGCAACTCGCATGGGGACTGGCTTTTCCTGAGGCCACCAGAGCGGGTCCCTGAGGTCCCCGTCGTAACTCGAGAAGACCTGCCGCAACTGGAGAAAATCCAGGAGGTTCTCCCCTCCAGGCGAGATGAGGCCCATTTCCGCTGAGGCGTCTCGAGGCTGATCGCACCTCCCCTCTGGAACTTCGAAAGGGTCCTTCACACCCTTGGTGCAAATCAAGAAGTTCCCCGACATACCCGTCTCCACTCGAGAGGAATCACGAGGGTCCCGCCCACATCCAGAGGAGCCCCGTTTCCGCCTCGTAGCTCGAGATGAGGGATCCTTTCCCTGCTTCGTCGGGAAAGTGTTCCTGGCCTTCCCGTCGCATCTCAAGAGGAGGCCCTCTCAACAGGACCGGCGAGAGGAACTCCAGGGTCGTGCCACCATTTCAAGAGTCCCCCAGATGTCTCAGTCCATTCCAGAGGAACCTCTTTTCCCTTCACCGGCTCGTCTTTCACGCCGAGGATCGACTCACACCAAGGTGGCACGTGGCACAGCCCTGTGGGAAAGCCTCGTGGGAAAGCCTCGAGGGACAGCCTCGAGGGAAAGCCACAGATCCCTTGATCCACGTGACAGGAAGCGTGACACTACTGCTGCAGCTCGGGAGGAAAGCGCACGTGCATGCCCCCACTCGAGACGAGGCCTGACTCCCCTGGGGAGACTCAGAAGCACCCCAAGATCCATGGCAACACTGGAGAGGAATCCTCAGGTTCCGGCCCCGACTCCACACAAGGACTGAGGCCCCGGCATGGACGGGAGAGGAATCCCGAGAGGTCCCCTAGCAACTCGCATGGGGACTGGCCTTTCCTGAGGCCACCAGAGCGGGTCCCTGAGGTCCCCGTCGTAACTCGAGAAGACCTGCCGCAATTCGAGAAAATCCAGGAGGTTCTCCCCTCCAGGCGAGATGAGGCCCATTTCCGCTTAGGCGTCTCGAGGCTGATCACACCTCACCTCTGGAACTTCGAAAGGGTCCTTCACACCCTTGGTGCAAATCAAGAAGTTCCCCGACATACCCGTCTCCACTCGAGAGGAATCACGAGGGTCCCGCCCACATCCAGAGGAGCCCCGTTTCCGCCTCGTAGCTCGAGATGAGGGATCCTTTCCCTGCTTCGTCGGGAAAGAGTTCCCGGCTTTCCCGTCGCATCTCAAGAGGAGGCCCTCTCAACAGGAACGGCGAGAGGAACTCCAGGGTCGTGCCACCATTCCAAGAGTCCCCCAGATGTCTCAGTCCATTCCAGAGGAACCTGTTTTCCCTTCACCGGCTCGTCTTTCACGCCGAGGATCGACTCACACCAAGGTGGCACGTGGCACAGCCCTGTGGGAAAGCCTCGTGGGAAAGCCTCGAGGGACAGCCTCGAGGGAAAGCCACAGATCCCTTGATCCACGTGACAGGAAGCGTGACACTACTGCTGCAGCTCGGGAGGAAAGCGCACGTGCATGCCCCCACTCGAGACGAGGCCTGACTCCCCTGGGGAGACTCAGAAGCATCCCAAGATCCCTGGCAACACTGGAGAGGAATCCTCAGGTTCCGGCCCCGACTCCACACAAGGACTGAGGCCACGGCATGGACGGGAGAGGAATCCCGAGAGGTCCCCTAGCAACTCGCATGGGGACTGGCCTTTCCTGAGGCCACCAGAGCGGGTCCCTGAGGTCCCCGTCGTAACTCGAGAAGACCTGCCGCAACTCGAGAAAATCCAGGAGGTTCTCCCCTCCAGGCGAGATGAGGCCCATTTCCGCTGAGGCGTCTCGAGGCTGATCACACCTCACCTCTGGAACTTCGAAAGGGTCCTTCACACCCTTGGTGCAAATCAAGAAGTTCCCCGACCTAGCCGTCTCCACTCGAGAGGAATCACGAGAGTCCCGCCCACATCCAGAGGAGCCCCGTTTCCGCCTCGTAGCTCGAGATGAGGGATCCTTTCCCTGCTTCGTCGGGAAAGAGTTCCCGGCGTTCCCGTCGCATCTCAAGAGGAGGCCCTCTCAACAGGAACGGCGAGAGGAACTCCAGGGTCGTGCCACCATTCCAAGAGTCCCCCAGATGTCTCAGTCCATTCCAGAGGAACCTCTTTTCCCTTCACCGGCTCGTCTTTCACGCCGAGGATCGACTCACACCAAGGTGGCACGTGGCACAGCCCTGTGGGAAAGCCTCGTGGGAAAGCCTCGAGGGACAGCCTCGACGGAAAGCCACAGATCCCTTCATCCACGTGACAGGAAGCGTGACACTACTGCTGCAGCTCGGGAGGAAAACGCACGTGCATGCCCCCACTCGAGACGAGGC
The DNA here is from genome assembly GCF_023091745.1 of Budorcas taxicolor. Lineage (NCBI taxonomy): Eukaryota > Metazoa > Chordata > Mammalia > Artiodactyla > Bovidae > Budorcas > Budorcas taxicolor. Next base: position 33,282 of record NW_026291867.1, read on the forward strand.
CTGACTCCCCTGGGGAGACTCAGAAGCACCCCAAGATCCATGGCAACACTGGAGAGGAATCCTCAGGTTCCGGCCCCGACTCCACACAAGGACTGAGGCCCCGGTATGGACGGGAGAGGAATCCCGAGAGGTCCCCTAGCAACTCGCATGGGGACTGGCCTTTCCTGAGGCCACCAGAGCGGGTCCCTGAGGTCCCCGTCGTAACTCGAGAAGACCTGCCGCAACTCGAGAAAATCCAGGAGGTTCTCCCCTCCAGGCGAGATGAGGCCCATTTCCGCTGAGGCGTCTCGAGGCTGATCACACCTCACCTCTGGAACTTCGAAAGGGTCCTTCACACCCTTGGTGCAAATCAAGAAGTTCCCCGACCTAGCCGTCTCCACTCGAGAGGAATCACGAGAGTCCCGCCCACATCCAGAGGAGCCCCGTTTCCGCCTCGTAGCTCGAGATGAGGGATCCTTTCCCTGCTTCGTCGGGAAAGAGTTCCCGGCGTTCCCGTCGCATCTCAAGAGGAGGCCCTCTCAACAGGAACGGCGAGAGGAACTCCAGGGTCGTGCCACCATTCCAAGAGTCCCCCAGATGTCTCAGTCCATTCCAGAGGAACCTCTTTTCCCTTCACCGGCTCGTCTTTCACGCCGAGGATCGACTCACACCAAGGTGGCACGTGGCACAGCCCTGTGGGAAAGCCTCGTGGGAAAGCCTCGAGGGACAGCCTCGAGGGAAAGCCACAGATCCCTTGATCCACGTGACAGGAAGCGTGACATTATTGCTGCAGCTCGGGAGGAAAGCGCACGTGCATGCCCCCACTCGAGACGAGGCCTGACTCCCCTGGGGAGACTCAGAAGCACCCCAAGATCCATGGCAACACTGGAGAGGAATCCTCAGGTTCCGGCCCCGACTCCACACAAGGACTGAGGCCCCGGCATGGACGGGAGAGGAATCCCGAGAGGTCCCCTAGCAACTCGCATGGGGACTGGCCTTTCCTGAGGCCACCAGAGCGGGTCCCTGAGGTCCCTGTCGTAACTCGAGAAGACCTGCCGCAACTGGAGAAAATCCAGGAGGTTCTCCCCTCCAGGCGAGATGAGGCCCATTTCCGCTGAGGCGTCTCGAGGCTGATCGCACCTCCCCTCTGGAACTTCGAAAGGGTCCTTCACACCCTTGGTGCAAATCAAGAAGTTCCCCGACATACCCGTCTCCACTCGAGAGGAATCACGAGGGTCCCGCCCACATCCAGAGGAGCCCCGTTTCCGCCTCGTAGCTCGAGATGAGGGATCCTTTCCCTGCTTCGTCGGGAAAGAGTTCCCGGCGTTCCCGTCGCATCTCAAGAGGAGGCCCTCTCAACAGGAACGGCGAGAGGAACTCCAGGGTCGTGCCACCATTCCAAGAGTCCCCCAGATGTCTCAGTCCATTCCAGAGGAACCTCTTTTCCCTTCACCGGCTCGTCTTTCACGCCGAGGATCGACTCACACCAAGGTGGCACGTGGCACAGCCCTGTGGGAAAGCCTCGTGGGAAAGCCTCGAGGGACAGCCTCGAGGGAAAGCCACAGATCCCTAGATCCACGTGACAGGAATCGTGACACTACTGCTGCAGCTCGGGAGGAAAGTGCACGTGCATGCCCCCACTCGAGACGAGGCCTGACTCCCCTGGGGAGACTCAGAAGCACCCCAAGATCCATGGCAACACTGGAGAGGAATCCTCAGGTTCCGGCCCCGACTCCACACAAGGACTGAGGCCCCGGCATGGACGGGAGAGGAATCCCGAGAGGTCCCCTAGCAACTCGCATGGGGACTGGCCTTTCCTGAGGCCACCAGAGCGGGTCCCTGAGGTCCCCGTCGTAACTCGAGAAGACCTGCCGCAACTCGACAAAATCCAGGAGGTTCTCCCCTCCAGGCGAGATGAGGCCCATTTCCGCTGAGGCGTCTCGAGGCTGATCACACCTCACCTCTGGCACTTCGAAAGGGTCCTTCACACCCTTGGTGCAAATCAAGAATTTCCCCGACCTAGCCGTCTCCACTCGGGAGGAATCACGTGGGTCCCGCCCACATCCAGAGGAGCCCCGTTTCCGCCTCGTAGCTCGAGATGAGGGATCCTTTCCCTGCTTCGTCGGGAAAGAGTTCCCGGCGTTCCCGTCGCAACTCAAGAGGAGGCCCTCTCAACAGGACCGGCGAGAGGAACTCCAGGGTCGTGCCACCATTCCAAGAGTCCCCCAGATGTCTCAGTCCATTCCAGAGGAACCTCTTTTCCCTTCACCGGCTCGTCTTTCACGCCGAGGATCGACTCACACCAAGGTGGCACGTGGCACAGCCCTGTGGGAAAGCCTCGTGGGAAAGCCTCGAGGGACAGCCTCGAGGGAAAGCCACAGATCCCTTGATCCACGTGACAGGAATCGTGACACTACTGCTGCAGCTCGGGAGGAAAGCGCACGTGCATGCCCCCACTCGAGACGAGGCCTGACTCCCCTGGGGAGACTCAGAAGCACCCCAAGATCCATGGCAACACTGGAGAGGAATCCTCAGGTTCCGGCCCCGACTCCACACAAGGACTGAGGCCCCGGCATGGACGGGAGAGGAATCCCGAGAGGTCCCCTAGCAACTCGCATGGGGACTGGCTTTTCCTGAGGCCACCAGAGCGGGTCCCTGAGGTCCCCGTCGTAACTCGAGAAGACCTGCCGCAACTCGAGAAAATCCAGGAGGTTCTCCCCTCCAGGCGAGATGAGGCCCATTTCCGCTGAGGCGTCTCGAGGCTGATCGCACCTCCCCTCTGGAACTTCGAAAGGGTCCTTCACACCCTTGGTGCAAATCAAGAAGTTCCCCGACATACCCGTCTCCACTCGAGAGGAATCACGAGGGTCCCGCCCACATCCAGAGGAGCCCCGTTTCCGCCTCGTAGCTCGAGATGAGGGATCCTTTCCCTGCTTCGTCGGGAAAGAGTTCCCGGCCTTCCCGTCGCATCTCAAGTGGAGGCCCTCTCAACAGGACCGGCGAGAGGAACTCCAGGGTCGTGCCACCATTTCAAGAGTCCCCCAGATGTCTCAGTCCATTCCAGAGGAACCTCTTTTCCCTTCACCGGCTCGTCTTTCACGCCGAGGATCGACTCACACCAAGGTGGCACGTGGCACAGCCCTGTGGGAAAGCCTCGTGGGAAAGCCTCGAGGGACAGCCTCGAGGGAAAGCCACAGATCCCTTGATCCACGTGACAGGAAGCGTGACACTACTGCTGCAGCTCGGGAGGAAAGCGCACGTGCATGCCCCCACTCGAGACGAGGCCTGACTCCCCTGGGGAGACTCAGAAGCACCCCAAGATCCATGGCAACACTGGAGAGGAATCCTCAGGTTCCGGCCCCGACTCCACACAAGGACTGAGGCCCCGGCATGGACGGGAGAGGAATCCCGAGAGGTCCCCTAGCAACTCGCATGGGGACTGGCCTTTCCTGAGGCCACCAGAGCGGGTCCCTGAGGTCCCCGTCGTAACTCGAGAAGACCTGCCGCAATTCGAGAAAATCCAGGAGGTTCTCCCCTCCAGGCGAGATGAGGCCCATTTCCGCTTAGGCGTCTCGAGGCTGATCACACCTCACCTCTGGACCTACGAAAGGGTCCTTCACACCCTTGGTGCAAATCAAGAAGTTCCCCGACATACCCGTCTCCACTCGAGAGGAATCACGAGGGTCCCGCCCACATCCAGAGGAGCCCCGTTTCCGCCTCGTAGCTCGAGATGAGGGATCCTTTCCCTGCTTCGTCGGGAAAGAGTTCCCGGCGTTCCCGTCGCATCTCAAGAGGAGGCCCTCTCAACAGGAACGGCGAGAGGAACTCCAGGGTCGTGCCACCATTCCAAGAGTCCCCCAGATGTCTCAGTCCATTCCAGAGGAACCTCTTTTCCCTTCACCGGCTCGTCTTTCACGCCGAGGATCGACTCACACCAAGGTGGCACGTGGCACAGCCCTGTGGGAAAGCCTCGTGGGAAAGCCTCGAGGGACAGCCTCGAGGGAAAGCCACAGATCCCTTGATCCACGTGACAGGAAGCGTGACACTACTGCTGCAGCTCGGGAGGAAAGCGCACGTGCATGCCCCCACTCGAGACGAGGCCTGACTCCCCTGGGGAGACTCAGAAGCATCCCAAGATCCCTGGCAACACTGGAGAGGAATCCTCAGGTTCCGGCCCCGACTCCTCACAAGGACTGAGGCCACGGCATGGACGGGAGAGGAATCCCGAGAGGTCCCCTAGCAACTCGCATGGGGACTGGCCTTTCCTGAGGCCACCAGAGCGGGTCCCTGAGGTCACCGTCGTAACTCGAGAAGACCTGCCGCAACTCGAGAAAATCCAGGAGGTTCTCCCCTCCAGGCGAGATGAGGCCCATTTCCGCTGAGGCGTCTCGAGGCTGATCACACCTCACCTCTGGAACTTCGAAAGGGTCCTTCACACCCTTGGTGCAAATCAAGAAGTTCCCCGACCTAGCCGTCTCCACTCGAGAGGAATCACGAGAGTCCCGCCCACATCCAGAGGAGCCCCGTTTCCGCCTCGTAGCTCGAGATGAGGGATCCTTTCCTTGCTTCGTCGGGAAAGAGTTCCCGGCGTTCCCGTCGCATCTCAAGAGGAGGCCCTCTCAACAGGAACGGCGAGAGGAACTCCAGGGTCGTGCCACCATTCCAAGAGTCCCCCAGACGTCTCAGTCCATTCCAGAGGAACCTCTTTTCCCTTCACCGGCTCGTCTTTCACGCCGAGGATCGACTCACACCAAGGTGGCACGTGGCACAGCCCTGTGGGAAAGCCTCGTGGGAAAGCCTCGAGGGACAGCCTCGAGGGAAAGCCACAGATCCCTTGATCCACGTGACAGGAAGCGTGACATTATTGCTGCAGCTCGGGAGGAAAGCGCACGTGCATGCCCCCACTCGAGACGAGGCCTGACTCCCCTGGGGAGACTCAGAAGCACCCCAAGATCCATGGCAACACTGGAGAGCAATCCTCAGGTTCCGGCCCCGACTCCACACAAGGACTGAGGCCCCGGCATGGACGGGAGAGGAATCCCGAGAGGTCCCCTAGCAACTCGCATGGGGACTGGCCTTTCCTGAGGCCACCAGAGCGGGTCCCTGAGGTCCCCGTCGTAACTCGAGAAGACCTGCCGCAACTCGAGAAAATCCAGGAGGTTCTCCCCTCCAGGCGAGATGAGGCCCATTTCCGCTGAGGCGTCTCGAGGCTGATCACACCTCACCTCTGGAACTTCGAAAGGCTCATTCACACCCTTGGTGCAAATCAAGAAGTTCCCCGACATACCCGTCTCCACTCGAGAGGAATCACGACGGTCCCGCCCACATCCAGAGGAGCCCCGTTTCCGCCTCGTAGCTCGAGATGAGGGATCCTTTCCCTGCTTCGTCGGGAAAGAGTTCCCGGCGTTCCCGTCGCATCTCAAGAGGAGGCCCTCTCAACAGGAACGGCGAGAGGAACTCCAGGGTCGTGCCACCATTCCAAGAGTCCCCCAGATGTCTCAGTCCATTCCAGAGGAACCTCTTTTCCCTTCACCGGCTCGTCTTTCACGCCGAGGATCGACTCACACCAAGGTGGCACGTGGCACAGCCCTGTGGGAAAGCCTCGTGGGAAAGCCTCGAGGGACAGCCTCGAGGGAAAGCCACAGATCCCTTGATCCACGTGACAGGAAGCGTGACACTACTGCTGCAGCTCGGGAGGAAAGCGCACGTGCATGCCCCACCTCGAGACGAGGCCTGACTCCCCTGGGGAGACTCAGAAGCACCCCAAGATCCATGGCAACACTGGAGAGGAATCCTCAGGTTCCGGCCCCGACTCCACACAAGGACTGAGGCCCCGGCATGGACGGGAGAGGAATCCCGAGAGGTCCCCTAGCAAATCGCATGGGGACTGGCCTTTCCTGAGGCCACCAGAGCGGGTCCCTGAGGTCCCCGTCGTAACTCGAGAAGACCTGCCGCAACTCGAGAAAATCCAGGAGGTTCTCCCCTCCAGGCGAGATGAGGCCCATTTCCGCTGAGGCGTCTCGAGGCTGATCACACCTCACCTCTGGAACTTCGAAAGGCTCCTTCACACCCTTGGTGCAAATCAAGAAGTTCCCCGACATACCCGTCTCCACTCGAGAGGAATCACGAGGGTCCCCCCCACATCCAGAGGAGCCCCGTTTCCGCCTCGTAGCTCGAGATGAGGGATCCTTTCCCTGCTTCGTCGGGAAAGAGTTCCCGGCGTTCCCGTCGCATCTCAAGAGGAGGCCCTCTCTACAGGAACGGCGAGAGGAACTCCAGGGTCGTGCCACCATTCCAAGAGTCCCCCAGATGTCTCAGTCCATTCCAGAGGAACCTCTTTTCCCTTCACCGGCTTGTCTTTCACGCCGAGGATCGACTCACACCAAGGTGGCACGTGGCACAGCCCTGTGGGAAAGCCTAGTGGGAAAGCCTCGAGGGACAGCCTCGAGGGAAAGCCACAGATCCCTTGATCCACGTGACAGGAAGCGTGACACTACTGCTGCAGCTCGGGAGGAAAGCGCACGTGCATGCCCCACCTCGAGACGAGGCCTGACTCCCCTGGGGAGACTCAGAAGCACCCCAAGATCCATGGCAACACTGGAGAGGAATCCTCAGGTTCCGGCCCCGACTCCACACAAGGACTGAGGCCCCGGCATGGACGGGAGAGGAATCCCGAGAGGTCCCCTAGCAAATCGCATGGGGACTGGCCTTTCCTGAGGCCACCAGAGCGGGTCCCTGAGGTCCCCGTCGTAACTCGAGAAGACCTGCCGCAACTCGAGAAAATCCAGGAGGTTCTCCCCTCCAGGCGAGATGAGGCCCATTTCCGCTGAGGCGTCTCGAGGCTGATCACACCTCACCTCTGGAACTTCGAAAGGCTCCTTCACACCCTTGGTGCAAATCAAGAAGTTCCCCGACATACCCGTCTCCACTCGAGAGGAATCACGAGGGTCCCCCCCACATCCAGAGGAGCCCCGTTTCCGCCTCGTAGCTCGAGATGAGGGATCCTTTCCCTGCTTCGTCGGGAAAGAGTTCCCGGCGTTCCCGTCGCATCTCAAGAGGAGGCCCTCTCTACAGGAACGGCGAGAGGAACTCCAGGGTCGTGCCACCATTCCAAGAGTCCCCCAGATGTCTCAGTCCATTCCAGAGGAACCTCTTTTCCCTTCACCGGCTTGTCTTTCACGCCGAGGATCGACTCACACCAAGGTGGCACGTGGCACAGCCCTGTGGGAAAGCCTAGTGGGAAAGCCTCGAGGGACAGCCTCGAGGGAAAGCCACAGATCCCTTGATCCACGTGACAGGAAGCGTGACACTACTGCTGCAGCTCGGGAGGAAAGCGCACGTGCATGCCCCACCTCGAGACGAGGCCTGACTCCCCTGGGGAGACTCAGAAGCACCCCAAGATCCATGGCAACACTGGAGAGGAATCCTCAGGTTCCGGCCCCGACTCCACACAAGGACTGAGGCCCCGGCATGGACGGGAGAGGAATCCCGAGAGGTCCCCTAGCAACTCGCATGGGGACTGGCCTTTCCTGAGGCCACCAGAGCGGGTCCCTGAGGTCCCCGTCGTAACTCGAGAAGACCTGCCGCAACTCGAGAAAATCCAGGAGGTTCTCCCCTCCAGGCGAGATGAGGCCCATTTCCGCTGAGGCGTCTCGAGGCTGATCACACCTCACCTCTGGAACTTCGAAAGGCTCCTTCACACCCTTGGTGCAAATCAAGAAGTTCCCCGACATACCCGTCTCCACTCGAGAGGAATCACGAGGGTCCCGCCCACATCCAGAGGAGCCCCGTTTCCGCCTCGTAGCTCGAGATGAGGGATCCTTTCCCTGCTTCGTCGGGAAAGAGTTCCCGGCGTTCCCCTCGCATCTCAAGAGGAGGCCCTCTCTACAGGAACGGCGAGAGGAACTCCAGGGTCGTGCCACCATTCCAAGAGTCCCCCAGATGTCTCAGTCCATTCCAGAGGAACCTCTTTTCCCTTCACCGGCTCGTCTTTCACGCCGAGGATCGACTCACACCAAGGTGGCACGTGGCACAGCCCTGTGGGAAAGCCTCGTGGGAAAGCCTCGAGGGACAGCCTCGAGGGAAAGCCACAGATCCCTTGATCCACGTGACAGGAAGCGTGACACTACTGCTGCAGCTCGGGAGGAAAGCGCACGTGCATGCCCCACCTCGAGACGAGGCCTGACTCCCCTGGGGAGACTCAGAAGCACCCCAAGATCCATGGCAACACTGGAGAGGAATCCTCAGGTTCCGGCCCCGACTCCACACAAGGACTGAGGCCCCGGCATGGACGGGAGAGGAATCCCGAGAGGTCCCCTAGCAAATCGCATGGGGACTGGCCTTTCCTGAGGCCACCAGAGCGGGTCCCTGAGGTCCCCGTCGTAACTCGAGAAGACCTGCCGCAACTCGAGAAAATCCAGGAGGTTCTCCCCTCCAGGCGAGATGAGGCCCATTTCCGCTGAGGCGTCTCGAGGCTGATCACACCTCACCTCTGGAACTTCGAAAGGCTCCTTCACACCCTTGGTGCAAATCAAGAAGTTCCCCGACATACCCGTCTCCACTCGAGAGGAATCACGAGGGTCCCCCCCACATCCAGAGGAGCCCCGTTTCCGCCTCGTAGCTCGAGATGAGGGATCCTTTCCCTGCTTCGTCGGGAAAGAGTTCCCGGCGTTCCCGTCGCATCTCAAGAGGAGGCCCTCTCTACAGGAACGGCGAGAGGAACTCCAGGGTCGTGCCACCATTCCAAGAGTCCCCCAGATGTCTCAGTCCATTCCAGAGGAACCTCTTTTCCCTTCACCGGCTTGTCTTTCACGCCGAGGATCGACTCACACCAAGGTGGCACGTGGCACAGCCCTGTGGGAAAGCCTAGTGGGAAAGCCTCGAGGGACAGCCTCGAGGGAAAGCCACAGATCCCTTGATCCACGTGACAGGAAGCGTGACACTACTGCTGCAGCTCGGGAGGAAAGCGCACGTGCATGCCCCACCTCGAGACGAGGCCTGACTCCCCTGGGGAGACTCAGAAGCACCCCAAGATCCATGGCAACACTGGAGAGGAATCCTCAGGTTCCGGCCCCGACTCCACACAAGGACTGAGGCCCCGGCATGGACGGGAGAGGAATCCCGAGAGGTCCCCTAGCAACTCGCATGGGGACTGGCCTTTCCTGAGGCCACCAGAGCGGGTCCCTGAGGTCCCCGTCGTAACTCGAGAAGACCTGCCGCAACTCGAGAAAATCCAGGAGGTTCTCCCCTCCAGGCGAGATGAGGCCCATTTCCGCTGAGGCGTCTCGAGGCTGATCACACCTCACCTCTGGAACTTCGAAAGGCTCCTTCACACCCTTGGTGCAAATCAAGAAGTTCCCCGACATACCCGTCTCCACTCGAGAGGAATCACGAGGGTCCCGCCCACATCCAGAGGAGCCCCGTTTCCGCCTCGTAGCTCGAGATGAGGGATCCTTTCCCTGCTTCGTCGGGAAAGAGTTCCCGGCGTTCCCCTCGCATCTCAAGAGGAGGCCCTCTCTACAGGAACGGCGAGAGGAACTCCAGGGTCGTGCCACCATTCCAAGAGTCCCCCAGATGTCTCAGTCCATTCCAGAGGAACCTCTTTTCCCTTCACCGGCTCGTCTTTCACGCCGAGGATCGTCTCACACCAAGGTGGCACGTGGCACAGCCCTGTGGGAAAGCCTCGTGGGAAAGCCTCGAGGGACAGCCTCGAGGGAAAGCCACAGATCCCTTGATCCACGTGACAGGAAGCGTGACACTACTGCTGCAGCTCGGGAGGAAAGCGCACGTGCATGCCCCACCTCGAGACGAGGCCTGACTCCCCTGGGGAGACTCAGAAGCACCCCAAGATCCATGGCAACACTGGAGAGGAATCCTCAGGTTCCGGCCCCGACTCCACACAAGGACTGAGGCCCCGGCATGGACGGGAGAGGAATCCCGAGAGGTCCCCTAGCAAATCGCATGGGGACTGGCCTTTCCTGAGGCCACCAGAGCGGGTCCCTGAGGTCCCCGTCGTAACTCGAGAAGACCTGCCGCAACTCGAGAAAATCCAGGAGGTTCTCCCCTCCAGGCGAGATGAGGCCCATTTCCGCTGAGGCGTCTCGAGGCTGATCACACCTCACCTCTGGAACTTCGAAAGGCTCCTTCACACCCTTGGTGCAAATCAAGAAGTTCCCCGACATACCCGTCTCCACTCGAGAGGAATCACGAGGGTCCCGCCCACATCCAGAGGAGCCCCGTTTCCGCCTCGTAGCTCGAGATGAGGGATCCTTTCCTTGCTTCGTCGGGAAAGAGTTCCCAGCGTTCCCGTCGCATCTCAAGAGGAGGCCCTCTCAACTGGAACGGCGAGAGGAACTCCAGGGTCGTGCCACCATTCCAAGAGTCCCCCAGATGTCTCAGTCCATTCCAGAGGAACCTCTTTTCCCTTCACCGGCTCGTCTTTCACGCCGAGGATCGACTCACACCAAGGTGGCACGTGGCACAGCCCTGTGGGAAAGCCTCGTGGGAAAGCCTCGAGGGACAGCCTCGAGGGAAAGCCACAGATCCCTTGATCCACGTGACAGGAAGCGTGACACTACTGCTGCAGCTCGGGAGGAAAGCGCACGTGCATGCCCCCACTCGAGACGAGGCCTGACTCCCCTGGGGAGACTCAGAAGCACCCCAAGATCCATGGCAACACTGGAGAGGAATCCTCAGGTTCCGGTCCCGACTCCACACAAAGACTGAGGCCCCGGCATGGACGGGAGAGGAATCCCGAGAGGTCCCCTAGCAACTCGCATGCGGACTGGCCTTTCCTGAGGCCACCAGAGCGGGTCCCTGAGGTCCCCGTCGTAACTGGAGAAGACCTGCCGCAACTCGAGAAAATCCAGGAGGTTCTCCCCTCCAGGCGAGATGAGGCCCATTTCCGCTGAGGCGTCTCGAGGCTGATCACACCTCACCTCTGGAACTTCGAAAGGGTCCTTCACACCCTTGGTGCAAATCAAGAAGTTCCCCGACATACCCGTCTCCACTCGAGAGGAATCACGACGGTCCCGCCCACATCCAGAGGAGCCCCGTTTCCGCCTCGTAGCTCGAGATGAGGGATCCTTTCCCTGCTTCGTCGGGAAAGAGTTCCCGGCGTTCCCGTCGCATCTCAAGAGGAGGCCCTCTCTACAGGAACGGCGAGAGGAACTCCAGGGTCGTGCCACCATTCCAAGAGTCCCCCAGATGTCTCAGTCCATTCCAGAGGAACCTCTTTTCCCTTCACCGGCTCGTCTTTCACGCCGAAGATCGACTCACACCAAGGTGGCACGTGCTACAGCCCTGTGGGAAAGCCTCGTGGGAAAGCCTCGAGGGACAGCCTCGAGGGAAAGCCACAGATCCCTTGATCCACGTGACAGGAAGCGTGACACTACTGCTGCAGCTCGGGAGGAAAGCGCACGTGCATGCCCCCACTCGAGACGAGGCCTGACTCCCCTGGGGAGACTCAGAAGCACCCCAAGATCCATGGCAACACTGGAGAGGAATCCTCAGGTTCCGGCCCCGACTCCACACAAGGACTGAGGCCCCGGCATGGACGGGAGAGGAATCCCGAGAGGTCCCCTAGCAACTCGCATGGGGACTGGCCTTTCCTGAGGCCACCAGAGCGGGTCCCTGAGGTCCCCGTCGTAACTCGAGAAGACCTGCCGCAACTCGAGAAAATCCAGGAGGTTCTCCCCTCCAGGCGAGATGAGGCCCATTTCCGCTGAGGCGTCTCGAGGCTGATCACACCTCCCCTCTGGAACTTCGAAAGGCTCCTTCACACCCTTGGTGCAAATCAAGAAGTTCCCCGACATACCCGTCTCCACTCGAGAGGAATCACGAGGGTCCCGCCCACATCCAGAGGAGCCCCGTTTCCGCCTCGTAGCTCGAGATGAGGGATCCTTTCCCTGCTTCGTCGGGAAAGAGTTCCCGGCGTTCCCGTCGCATCTCAAGAGGAGGCCCTCTCTACAGGAACGGCGAGAGGAACTCCAGGGTCGAGCCAGCATTCCAAGAGTCCCCCAGATGTCTCAGTCCATTCCAGAGGAACCTCTTTTCCCTTCACCGGCTCGTCTTTCACGCCGAGGATCGACTCACACCAAGGTGGCACGTGGCACAGCCCTGTGGGAAAGCCTCGTGGGAAAGCCTCGAGGGACAGCCTCGAGGGAAAGCCACAGATCCCTTGATCCACGTGACAGGAAGCGTGACACTACTGCTGCAGCTCGGGAGGAAAGCGCACGTGCATGCCCCCACTCGAGACGAGGCCTGACTCCCCTGGGGAGACTCAGAAGCACCCCAAGATCCATGGCAACACTGGAGAGGAATCCTCAGGTTCCGGCCCCGACTCCACACAAGGACTGAGGCCCCGGCATGGACGGGAGAGGAATCCCGAGAGGTCCCCTAGCAACTCGCATGGGGACTGGCCTTTCCTGAGGCCACCAGAGCGGGTCCCTGAGGTCCCCGTCGTAACTCGAGAAGACCTGCCGCAACACGAGAAAATCCAGGAGGTTCTCCCCTCCAGGCGAGATGAGGCCCATTTCCGATGAGGCGTCTCGAGGCTGATCACACCTCCCCTCTGGAACTTCGAAAGGGTCCTTCACACCCTTGGTGCAAATCAAGAAGTTCCCCGACATACCCGTCTCCACTCGAGAGGAATCACGAGGGTCCCGCCCACATCCAGAGGAGCCCCGTTTCCGCCTCGTAGCTCGAGATGAGGGATCCTTTCCCTGCTTCGTCGGGAAAGAGTTCCCGGCGTTCCCGTCGCATCTCAAGAGGAGGCCCTATCTACAGGAACGGCGAGAGGAACTCCAGGGTCGTGCCACCATTCCAAGAGTCCCCCAGATGTCTCAGTCCATTCCAGAGGAACCTCTTTTCCCTTCACCGGCTCGTCTTTCACGCCGAAGATCGACTCACACCAAGGTGGCACGTGGCACAGCCCTGTGGGAAAGCCTCGTGGGAAAGCCTCGAGGGACAGCCTCGAGGGAAAGCCACAGATCCCTTGATCCACGTGACAGGAAGCGTGACACTACTGCTGCAGCTCGGGAGGAAAGCGCACGTGCATGCCCCCACTCGAGACGAGGCCTGACTCCCCTGGGGAGACTCAGAAGCACCCCAAGATCCATGGCAACACTGGAGAGGAATCCTCAGGTTCCGGCCCCGACTCCACACAAGGACTGAGGCCCCGGCATGGACGGGAGAGGAATCCCGAGAGGTCCCCTAGCAACTCGCATGGGGACTGGCCTTTCCTGAGGCCCCCAGAGCGGGTCCCTGAGGTCCCCGTCGTAACTCGAGAAGACCTGCCGCAACTCGAGAAAATCCAGGAGGTTCTCCCCTCCAGGCGAGATGAGGCCCATTTCCGCTGAGGCGTCTCGAGGCTGATCACACCTCACCTCTGGAACTTCGAAAGGCTCCTTCACACCCTTGGTGCAAATCAAGAAGTTCCCCGACATACCCGTCTCCACTCGAGAGGAATCACGAGGGTCCCGCCCACATCCAGAGGAGCCCCGTTTCCGCCTCGTAGCTCGAGATGAGGGATCCTTTCCCTGCTTCGTCGGGAAAGAGTTCCCGGCGTTCCCCTCGCATCTCAAGAGGAGGCCCTCTCTACAGGAACGGCGAGAGGAACTCCAGGGTCGTGCCACCATTCCAAGAGTCCCCCAGATGTCTCAGTCCATTCCAGAGGAACCTCTTTTCCCTTCACCGGCTCGTCTTTCACGCCGAGGATCGACTCACACCAAGGTGGCACGTGGCACAGCCCTGTGGGAAAGCCTCGTGGGAAAGCCTCGAGGGACAGCCTCGAGGGAAAGCCACAGATCCCTTGATCCACGTGACAGGAAGCGTGACACTACTGCTGCAGCTCGGGAGGAAAGCGCACGTGCATGCCCCACCTCGAGACGAGGCCTGACTCCCCTGGGGAGACTCAGAAGCACCCCAAGATCCATGGCAACACTGGAGAGGAATCCTCAGGTTCCGGCCCCGACTCCACACAAGGACTGAGTCTTCGGCATGGACGGGAGAGGAATCCCGAGAGGTCCCCTAGCAAATCGCATGGGGACTGGCCTTTCCTGAGGCCACCAGAGCGGGTCCCTGAGTTCCCCGTCGTAACACGAGAAGACCTGTCGCAACTCGAGAAAATCCAGGAGGTTCTCCCCTCCAGGCGAGATGAGGCCCATTTCCGCTGAGGCGTCTCGAGGCTGATCACACCTCACCTCTGGAACTTCGAAAGGCTCTTTCACACCCTTGGTGCAAATCAAGAAGTTCCCCGACATACCCGTCTCCACTGGAGAGGAATCACGAGGGTCCCGCCCACATCCAGAGGAGCCCCGTTTCCGCCTCGTAGCTCGAGATGAGGGATCCTTTCCCTGCTTCGTCGGGAAAGAGTTCCCGGCGTTCCCGTCGCATCTCAAGAGGAGGCCCTCTCAACAGGAACGGCGAGAGGAACTCCAGGGTCGTGCCACCATTCCAAGAGTCCCCCAGATGTCTCAGTCCATTCCAGAGGAACCTCTTTTCCCTTCACCGGCTCGTCTTTCACGCCGAGGATCGACTCACACCAAGGTGGCACGTGGCACAGCCCTGTGGGAAAGCCTCGTGGGAAAGCCTCGAGGGACAGCCTCGAGGGAAAGCCACAGATCCCTTGATCCACGTGACAGGAAGCGTGACACTACTGCTGCAGCTCGGGAGGAAAGCGCACGTGCATGCCCCCACTCGAGACGAGGCCTGACTCCCCTGGGGAGACTCAGAAGCACCCCAAGATCCATGGCAACACTGGAGAGGAATCCTCAGGTTCCGGCCCCGACTCCACACAATGACTGAGGCCCCGGCATGGACGGGAGAGGAATCCCGAGAGGTCCCCTAGCAACTCGCATGGGGACTGCCCTTTCCTGAGGCCACCAGAGCGGGTCCCTGAGGTCCCCGTCGCAACTCGAGAAGACCTGCCGCAACTCGAGAAAATCCAGGAGGTTCTCCCCTCCAGGCGAGATGAGGCCCATTTCCGCTGAGGCGTCTCGAGGCTGATCACACCTCACCTCTGGAACTTCGAAAGGGTCCTTCACACCCTTGGTGCAAATCAAGAAGTTCCCGGACATACCCGTCTCCACTCGAGAGGAATCACGACGGTCCCGCCCACATCCAGAGGAGCCCCGTTTCCGCCTCGTAGCTCGAGATGAGGGATCCTTTCCCTGCTTCGTCGGGAAAGAGTTCCCGGCGTTCCCGTCGCATCTCAAGAGGAGGCCCTCTCTACAGGAACGGCGAGAGGAACTCCAGGGTCGTGCCACCATTCCAAGAGTCCCCCAGATGTCTCAGTCCATTCCAGAGGAACCTCTTTTCCCTTCACCGGCTCGTCTTTCACGCCGAGGATCGACTCACACCAAGGTGGCACGTGGCACAGCCCTGTGGGAAAGCCTCGTGGGAAAGCCTCGAGGGACAGCCTCGAGGGAAAGCCACAGATCCCTTGATCCACGTGACAGGAAGCGTGACACTACTGCTGCAGCTCGGGAGGAAAGCGCACGTGCATGCCCCCACTCGAGACGAGGCCTGACTCCCCTGGGGAGACTCAGAAGCACCCCAAGATCCATGGCAACACTGGAGAGGAATCCTCAGGTTCCGGTCCCGACTCCACACAAAGACTGAGGCCCCGGCATGGACGGGAGAGGAATCCCGAGAGGTCCCCTAGCAACTCGCATGGGGACTGGCCTTTCCTGAGGCCACTAGAGCGGGTCCCTGAGGTCCCCGTCGTAACTCGAGAAGACCTGCCGCAACTCGAGAAAATCCAGGAGGTTCTCCCCTCCAGGCGAGATGAGGCCCATTTCCGCTGAGGCGTCTCGAGGCTGATCACACCTCACCTCTGGAACTTCGAAAGGGTCCTTCACACCCTTGGTGCAAATCAAGAAGTTCCCCGACATACCCGTCTCCACTCGAGAGGAATCACGACGGTCCCGCCCACATCCAGAGGAGCCCCGTTTCCGCCTCGTAGCTCGAGATGAGGGATCCTTTCCCTGCTTCGTCGGGAAAGAGTTCCCGGCGTTCCCGTCGCATCTCAAGAGGAGGCCCTCTCTACAGGAACGGCGAGAGGAACTCCAGGGTCGTGCCACCATTCCAAGAGTCCCCCAGATGTCTCAGTCCATTCCAGAGGAACCTCTTTTCCCTACACCGGCTCGTCTTTCACGCCGAGGATCGACTCACACCAAGGTGGCACGTGGCACAGCCCTGTGGGAAAGCCTCGTGGGAAAGCCTCGAGGGACAGCCTCGAGGGAAAGCCACAGATCCCTTAATCCACGTGACAGGAAGCGTGACACTACTGCTGCAGCTCGGGAGGAAAGCGCACGTGCATGCCCCCACTCGAGACGAGGCCTGACTCCCCTGGGGAGACTCAGAAGCACCCCAAGATCCATGGCAACACTGGAGAGGAATCCTCAGGTTCCGGCCCCGACTCCACACAAGGACTGAGGCCCCGGCATGGACGGGAGAGGAATCCCGAGAGGTCCCCTAGCAACTCGCATGGGGACTGGCCTTTCCTGAGGCCACCAGAGCGGGTCCCTGAGGTGCCCGTCGTAACTCGAGAAGACCTGCCGCAACTTGAGAAAATCCAGGAGGTTCTCCCCTCCAGGCGAGATGAGGCCCATTTCCGCTGAGGCGTCTCGAGGCTGATCACACCTCACCTCTGGAACTTCGAAAGGCTCCTTCACACCCTTGGTGCAAATCAAGAAGTTCCCCGACATACCCGTCTCCACTCGAGAGGAATCACGAGGGTCCCGCCCACATCCAGAGGAGCCCCGTTTCCGCCTCGTAGCTCGAGATGAGGGATCCTTTCCCTGCTTCGTCGGGAAAGAGTTCCCGGCGTTCCCCTCGCATCTCAAGAGGAGGCCCTCTCTACAGGAACGGCGAGAGGAACTCCAGGGTCGTGCCACCATTCCAAGAGTCCCCCAGATGTCTCAGTCCATTCCAGAGGAACCTCTTTTCCCTTCACCGGCTCGTCTTTCACGCCAAGGATCAACTCACACCAAGGTGGCACGTGGCACAGCCCTGTGGGAAAGCCTCGTGGGAAAGCCTCGAGGGACAGCCTCGAGGGAAAGCCACAGATCCCTTGATCCACGTGACAGGAAGCGTGACACTACTGCTGCAGCTCTGGAGGAAAGCGCACGTGCATGCCCCACCTCGAGACGAGGCCTGACTCCCCTGGGGAGACTCAGAAGCACCCCAAGATCCATGGCAACACTGGAGAGGAATCCTCAGGTTCCGGCCCCGACTCCACACAAGGACTGAGGCCCCGGCATGGACGGGAGAGGAATCCCGAGAGGTCCCCTAGCAAATCGCATGGGGACTGGCCTTTCCTGAGGCCACCAGAGCGGGTCCCTGAGTTCCCCGTCGTAACACGAGAAGACCTGTCGCAACTCGAGAAAATCCAGGAGGTTCTCCCCTCCAGGCGAGATGAGGCCCATTTCCGCTGAGGCGTCTCGAGGCTGATCACACCTCACCTCTGGAACTTCGAAAGGCTCCTTCACACCCTTGGTGCAAATCAAGAAGTTCCCCGACATACCCGTCTCCACTGGAGAGGAATCACGAGGGTCCCGCCCACATCCAGAGGAGCCCCGTTTCCGCCTCGTAGCTCGAGATGAGGGATCCTTTCCCTGCTTCGTCGGGAAAGAGTTCCCGGCGTTCCCGTCGCATCTCAAGAGGAGGCCCTCTCAACAGGAACGGCGAGAGGAACTCCAGGGTCGTGCCACCATTCCAAGAGTCCCCCAGATGTCTCAGTCCATTCCAGAGGAACCTCTTTTCCCTTCACCGGCTCGTCTTTCACGCCGAGGATCGACTCACACCAAGGTGGCACGTGGCACAGCCCTGTGGGAAAGCCTCGTGGGAAAGCCTCGAGGGACAGCCTCGAGGGAAAGCCACAGATCCCTTGATCCACGTGACAGGAAGCGTGACACTACTGCTGCAGCTCGGGAGGAAAGCGCACGTGCATGCCCCCACTCGAGACGAGGCCTGACTCCCCTGGGGAGACTCAGAAGCACCCCAAGATCCATGGCAACACTGGAGAGGAATCCTCAGGTTCCGGCCCCGACTCCACACAATGACTGAGGCCCCGGCATGGACGGGAGAGGAATCCCGAGAGGTCCCCTAGCAACTCGCATGGGGACTGGCCTTTCCTGAGGCCACCAGAGCGGGTCCCTGAGGTCCCCGTCGCAACTCGAGAAGACCTGCCGCAACTCGAGAAAATCCAGGAGGTTCTCCCCTCCAGGCGAGATGAGGCCCATTTCCGCTGAGGCGTCTCGAGGCTGATCACACCTCACCTCTGGAACTTCGAAAGGGTCCTTCACACCCTTGGTGCAAATCAAGAAGTTCCCCGACATACCCGTCTCCACTCGAGAGGAATCACGACGGTCCCGCCCACATCCAGAGGAGCCCCGTTTCCGCCTCGTAGCTCGAGATGAGGGATCCTTTCCCTGCTTCGTCGGGAAAGAGTTCCCGGCGTTCCCGTCGCATCTCAAGAGGAGGCCCTCTCTACAGGAACGGCGAGAGGAACTCCAGGGTCGTGCCACCATTCCAAGAGTCCCCCAGATGTCTCAGTCCATTCCAGAGGAACCTCTTTTCCCTTCACCGGCTCGTCTTTCACGCCGAGGATCGACTCACACCAAGGTGGCACGTGGCACAGCCCTGTGGGAAAGCCTCGTGGGAAAGCCTCGAGGGACAGCCTCGAGGGAAAGCCACAGATCCCTTGATCCACGTGACAGGAAGCGTGACACTACTGCTGCAGCTCGGGAGGAAAGCGCACGTGCATGCCCCCACTCGAGACGAGGCCTGACTCCCCTGGGGAGACTCAGAAGCACCCCAAGATCCATGGCAACACTGGAGAGGAATCCTCAGGTTCCGGTCCCGACTCCACACAAAGACTGAGGCCCCGGCATGGACGGGAGAGGAATCCCGAGAGGTCCCCTAGCAACTCGCATGGGGACTGGCCTTTCCTGAGGCCACTAGAGCGGGTCCCTGAGGTCCCCGTCGTAACTCGAGAAGACCTGCCGCAACTCGAGAAAATCCAGGAGGTTCTCCCCTCCAGGCGAGATGAGGCCCATTTCCGCTGAGGCGTCTCGAGGCTGATCACACCTCACCTCTGGAACTTCGAAAGGGTCCTTCACACCCTTGGTGCAAATCAAGAAGTTCCCCGACATACCCGTCTCCACTCGAGAGGAATCACGACGGTCCCGCCCACATCCAGAGGAGCCCCGTTTCCGCCTCGTAGCTCGAGATGAGGGATCCTTTCCCTGCTTCGTCGGGAAAGAGTTCCCGGCGTTCCCGTCGCATCTCAAGAGGAGGCCCTCTCTACAGGAACGGCGAGAGGAACTCCAGGGTCGTGCCACCATTCCAAGAGTCCCCCAGATGTCTCAGTCCATTCCAGAGGAACCTCTTTTCCCTTCACCGGCTCGTCTTTCACGCCGAGGATCGACTCACACCAAGGTGGCACGTGGCACAGCCCTGTGGGAAAGCCTCGTGGGAAAGCCTCGAGGGACAGCCTCGAGGGAAAGCCACAGATCCCTTGATCCACGTGACAGGAAGCGTGACACTACTGCTGCAGCTCGGGAGGAAAGCGCACGTGCATGCCCCCACTCGAGACGAGGCCTGACTCCCCTGGGGAGACTCAGAAGCACCCCAAGATCCATGGCAACACTGGAGAGGAATCCTCAGGTTCCGGCCCCGACTCCACACAAGGACTGAGGCCCCGGCATGGACGGGAGAGGAATCCCGAGAGGTCCCCTAGCAACTCGCATGGGGACTGGCCTTTCCTGAGGCCACCAGAGCGGGTCCCTGAGGTGCCCGTCGTAACTCGAGAAGACCTGCCGCAACTTGAGAAAATCCAGGAGGTTCTCCCCTCCAGGCGAGATGAGGCCCATTTCCGCTGAGGCGTCTCGAGGCTGATCACACCTCACCTCTGGAACTTCGAAAGGCTCCTTCACACCCTTGGTGCAAATCAAGAAGTTCCCCGACATACCCGTCTCCACTCGAGAGGAATCACGAGGGTCCCGCCCACATCCAGAGGAGCCCCGTTTCCGCCTCGTAGCTCGAGATGAGGGATCCTTTCCCTGCTTCGTCGGGAAAGAGTTCCCGGCGTTCCCCTCGCATCTCAAGAGGAGGCCCTCTCTACAGGAACGGCGAGAGGAACTCCAGGGTCGTGCCACCATTCCAAGAGTCCCCCAGATGTCTCAGTCCATTCCAGAGGAACCTCTTTTCCCTTCACCGGCTCGTCTTTCACGCCAAGGATCAACTCACACCAAGGTGGCACGTGGCACAGCCCTGTGGGAAAGCCTCGTGGGAAAGCCTCGAGGGACAGCCTCGAGGGAAAGCCACAGATCCCTTGATCCACGTGACAGGAAGCGTGACACTACTGCTGCAGCTCTGGAGGAAAGCGCACGTGCATGCCCCACCTCGAGACGAGGCCTGACTCCCCTGGGGAGACTCAGAAGCACCCCAAGATCCATGGCAACACTGGAGAGGAATCCTCAGGTTCCGGCCCCGACTCCACACAAGGACTGAGGCCCCGGCATGGACGGGAGAGGAATCCCGAGAGGTCCCCTAGCAAATCGCATGGGGACTGGCCTTTCCTGAGGCCACCAGAGCGGGTCCCTGAGTTCCCCGTCGTAACACGAGAAGACCTGTCGCAACTCGAGAAAATCCAGGAGGTTCTCCCCTCCAGGCGAGATGAGGCCCATTTCCGCTGAGGCGTCTCGAGGCTGATCACACCTCACCTCTGGAACTTCGAAAGGCTCCTTCACACCCTTGGTGCAAATCAAGAAGTTCCCCGACATACCCGTCTCCACTGGAGAGGAATCACGAGGGTCCCGCCCACATCCAGAGGAGCCCCGTTTCCGCCTCGTAGCTCGAGATGAGGGATCCTTTCCCTGCTTCGTCGGGAAAGAGTTCCCGGCGTTCCCGTCGCATCTCAAGAGGAGGCCCTCTCAACAGGAACGGCGAGAGGAACTCCAGGGTCGTGCCACCATTCCAAGAGTCCCCCAGATGTCTCAGTCCATTCCAGAGGAACCTCTTTTCCCTTCACCGGCTCGTCTTTCACGCCGAGGATCGACTCACACCAAGGTGGCACGTGGCACAGCCCTGTGGGAAAGCCTCGTGGGAAAGCCTCGAGGGACAGCCTCGAGGGAAAGCCACAGATCCCTTGATCCACGTGACAGGAAGCGTGACACTACTGCTGCAGCTCGGGAGGAAAGCGCACGTGCATGCCCCCACTCGAGACGAGGCCTGACTCCCCTGGGGAGACTCAGAAGCACCCCAAGATCCATGGCAACACTGGAGAGGAATCCTCAGGTTCCGGCCCCGACTCCACACAATGACTGAGGCCCCGGCATGGACGGGAGAGGAATCCCGAGAGGTCCCCTAGCAACTCGCATGGGGACTGGCCTTTCCTGAGGCCACCAGAGCGGGTCCCTGAGGTCCCCGTCGCAACTCGAGAAGACCTGCCGCAACTCGAGAAAATCCAGGAGGTTCTCCCCTCCAGGCGAGATGAGGCCCATTTCCGCTGAGGCGTCTCGAGGCTGATCACACCTCACCTCTGGAACTTCGAAAGGGTCCTTCACACCCTTGGTGCAAATCAAGAAGTTCCCCGACATACCCGTCTCCACTCGAGAGGAATCACGACGGTCCCGCCCACATCCAGAGGAGCCCCGTTTCCGCCTCGTAGCTCGAGATGAGGGATCCTTTCCCTGCTTCGTCGGGAAAGAGTTCCCGGCGTTCCCGTCGCATCTCAAGAGGAGGCCCTCTCTACAGGAACGGCGAGAGGAACTCCAGGGTCGTGCCACCATTCCAAGAGTCCCCCAGATGTCTCAGTCCATTCCAGAGGAAC
This sequence comes from Budorcas taxicolor, assembly GCF_023091745.1. NCBI lineage: Eukaryota > Metazoa > Chordata > Mammalia > Artiodactyla > Bovidae > Budorcas > Budorcas taxicolor. Next base: position 55,099 of record NW_026291867.1, read on the forward strand.
CTCTTTTCCCTTCACCGGCTCGTCTTTCACGCCGAGGATCGACTCACACCAAGGTGGCACGTGGCACAGCCCTGTGGGAAAGCCTCGTGGGAAAGCCTCGAGGGACAGCCTCGAGGGAAAGCCACAGATCCCTTGATCCACGTGACAGGAAGCGTGACACTACTGCTGCAGCTCGGGAGGAAAGCGCACGTGCATGCCCCCACTCGAGACGAGGCCTGACTCCCCTGGGGAGACTCAGAAGCACCCCAAGATCCATGGCAACACTGGAGAGGAATCCTCAGGTTCCGGTCCCGACTCCACACAAAGACTGAGGCCCCGGCATGGACGGGAGAGGAATCCCGAGAGGTCCCCTAGCAACTCGCATGGGGACTGGCCTTTCCTGAGGCCACTAGAGCGGGTCCCTGAGGTCCCCGTCGTAACTCGAGAAGACCTGCCGCAACTCGAGAAAATCCAGGAGGTTCTCCCCTCCAGGCGAGATGAGGCCCATTTCCGCTGAGGCGTCTCGAGGCTGATCACACCTCACCTCTGGAACTTCGAAAGGGTCCTTCACACCCTTGGTGCAAATCAAGAAGTTCCCCGACATACCCGTCTCCACTCGAGAGGAATCACGACGGTCCCGCCCACATCCAGAGGAGCCCCGTTTCCGCCTCGTAGCTCGAGATGAGGGATCCTTTCCCTGCTTCGTCGGGAAAGAGTTCCCGGCGTTCCCGTCGCATCTCAAGAGGAGGCCCTCTCTACAGGAACGGCGAGAGGAACTCCAGGGTCGTGCCACCATTCCAAGAGTCCCCCAGATGTCTCAGTCCATTCCAGAGGAACCTCTTTTCCCTTCACCGGCTCGTCTTTCACGCCGAGGATCGACTCACACCAAGGTGGCACGTGGCACAGCCCTGTGGGAAAGCCTCGTGGGAAAGCCTCGAGGGACAGCCTCGAGGGAAAGCCACAGATCCCTTGATCCACGTGACAGGAAGCGTGACACTACTGCTGCAGCTCGGGAGGAAAGCGCACGTGCATGCCCCCACTCGAGACGAGGCCTGACTCCCCTGGGGAGACTCAGAAGCACCCCAAGATCCATGGCAACACTGGAGAGGAATCCTCAGGTTCCGGCCCCGACTCCACACAAGGACTGAGGCCCCGGCATGGACGGGAGAGGAATCCCGAGAGGTCCCCTAGCAACTCGCATGGGGACTGGCCTTTCCTGAGGCCACCAGAGCGGGTCCCTGAGGTCCCCGTCGTAACTCGAGAAGACCTGCCGCAACTTGAGAAAATCCAGGAGGTTCTCCCCTCCAGGCGAGATGAGGCCCATTTCCGCTGAGGCGTCTCGAGGCTGATCACACTTCACCTCTGGAACTTCGAAAGGCTCCTTCACACCCTTGGTGCAAATCAAGAAGTTCCCCGACATACCCGTCTCCACTCGAGAGGAATCACGAGGGTCCCGCCCACATCCAGAGGAGCCCCGTTTCCGCCTCGTAGCTCGAGATGAGGGATCCTTTCCCTGCTTCGTCGGGAAAGAGTTCCCGGCGTTCCCCTCGCATCTCAAGAGGAGGCCCTCTCTACAGGAACGGCGAGAGGAACTCCAGGGTCGTGCCACCATTCCAAGAGTCCCCCAGATGTCTCAGTCCATTCCAGAGGAACCTCTTTTCCCTTCACCGGCTCGTCTTTCACGCCAAGGATCGACTCACACCAAGGTGGCACGTGGCACAGCCCTGTGGGAAAGCCTCGTGGGAAAGCCTCGAGGGACAGCCTCGAGGGAAAGCCACAGATCCCTTGATCCACGTGACAGGAAGCGTGACACTACTGCTGCAGCTCTGGAGGAAAGCACACGTGCATGCCCCACCTCGAGACGAGGCCTGACTCCCCTGGGGAGACTCAGAAGCACCCCAAGATCCATGGCAACACTGGAGAGGAATCCTCAGGTTCCGGCCCCGACTCCACACAAGGACTGAGGCCCCGGCATGGACGGGAGAGGAATCCCGAGAGGTCCCCTAGCAAATCTCATGGGGACTGGCCTTTCCTGAGGCCACCAGAGCGGGTCCCTGAGTTCCCCGTCGTAACACGAGAAGACCTGTCGCAACTCGAGAAAATCCAGGAGGTTCTCCCCTCCAGGCGAGATGAGGCCCATTTCCGCTGAGGCGTCTCGAGGCTGATCACACCTCACCTCTGGAACTTCGAAAGGCTCCTTCACACCCTTGGTGCAAATCAAGAAGTTCCCCGACATACCCGTCTCCACTGGAGAGGAATCACGAGGGTCCCGCCCACATCCAGAGGAGCCCCGTTTCCGCCTCGTAGCTCGAGATGAGGGATCCTTTCCCTGCTTCGTCGGGAAAGAGTTCCCGGCGTTCCCGTCGCATCTCAAGAGGAGGCCCTCTCAACAGGAACGGCGAGAGGAACTCCAGGGTCGTGCCACCATTCCAAGAGTCCCCCAGATGTCTCAGTCCATTCCAGAGGAACCTCTTTTCCCTTCACCGGCTCGTCTTTCACGCCGAGGATCGACTCACACCAAGGTGGCACGTGGCACAGCCCTGTGGGAAAGCCTCGTGGGAAAGCCTCGAGGGACAGCCTCGAGGGAAAGCCACAGATCCCTTGATCCACGTGACAGGAAGCGTGACACTACTGCTGCAGCTCGGGAGGAAAGCGCACGTGCATGCCCCCACTCGAGACGAGGCCTGACTCCCCTGGGGAGACTCAGAAGCACCCCAAGATCCATGGCAACACTGGAGAGGAATCCTCAGGTTCCGGCCCCGACTCCACACAATGACTGAGGCCCCGGCATGGACGGGAGAGGAATCCCGAGAGGTCCCCTAGCAACTCGCATGGGGACTGGCCTTTCCTGAGGCCACCAGAGCGGGTCCCTGAGGTCCCCGTCGCAACTCGAGAAGACCTGCCGCAACTCGAGAAAATCCAGGAGGTTCTCCCCTCCAGGCGAGATGAGGCCCATTTCCGCTGAGGCGTCTCGAGGCTGATCACACCTCACCTCTGGAACTTCGAAAGGGTCCTTCACACCCTTGGTGCAAATCAAGAAGTTCCCCGACATACCCGTCTCCACTCGAGAGGAATCACGACGGTCCCGCCCACATCCAGAGGAGCCCCGTTTCCGCCTCGTAGCTCGAGATGAGGGATCCTTTCCCTGCTTCGTCGGGAAAGAGTTCCCGGCGTTCCCGTCGCATCTCAAGAGGAGGCCCTCTCTACAGGAACGGCGAGAGGAACTCCAGGGTCGTGCCACCATTCCAAGAGTCCCCCAGATGTCTCAGTCCATTCCAGAGGAACCTCTTTTCCCTTCACCGGCTCGTCTTTCACGCCGAGGATCGACTCACACCAAGGTGGCACGTGGCACAGCCCTGTGGGAAAGCCTCGTGGGAAAGCCTCGAGGGACAGCCTCGAGGGAAAGCCACAGATCCCTTGATCCACGTGACAGGAAGCGTGACACTACTGCTGCAGCTCGGGAGGAAAGCGCACGTGCATGCCCCCACTCGAGACGAGGCCTGACTTCCCTGGGGAGACTGAGAAGCACCCCAAGATCCATGGCAACACTGGAGAGGAATCCTCAGGTTCCGGCCCCGACTCCACACAAGGACTGAGGCCCCGGCATGGACGGGAGAGGAATCCCGAGAGGTCCCCTAGCAACTCGCATGGGGACTGGCCTTTCCTGAGGCCACCAGAGCGGGTCCCTGAGGTCCCCGTCGTATCTCGAGAAGACCTGCCGCAACTCGAGAAAATCCAGGAGGTTCTCCCCTCCAGGCGAGATGAGGCCCATTTCTGCTGAGGCGTCTCGAGGCTGATCACACCTCCCCTCTGGAACTTCGAAAGGGTCCTTCACACCCTTGGTGCAAATCAAGAAGTTCCCCGACATAGCCGTCTCCACTCGAGAGGAATCACGAGGGTCCCGCCCACATCCAGAGGAGCCCCGTTTCCGCCTCGTAGCTCGAGGTGAGGGATCCTTTCCCTGCTTCGTCGGGAATGAGTTCCCGGCGTTCCCGTCGCACCTCAAGAGGAGGCCCTCTCAACAGGAACGGCGAGAGGAACTCCAGGGTCGTGCCACCATTCCAAGAGTCCCCCAGATGTCTCAGTCCATTCCAGAGGAACCTCTTTTCCCTTCACCGGCTCGTCTTTCACGCCGAGGATCGACTCACACCAAGGTGGCACGTGGCACAGCCCTGTGGGAAAGGCTCGTGGGAAAGCCTCGAGGGACAGCCTCGAGGGAAAGCCACAGATCCCTTGATCCACGTGACAGGAAGCGTGACACTACTGCTGCAGCTCGGGAGGAAATCGCACGTGCATGCCCCCACTCGAGACGAGGCCTGACTCCCCTGGGGAGACTCAGAAGCACCCCAAGATCCATGGCAACACTGGAGAGGAATCCTCAGGTTCCGGTCCCGACTCCACACAAACACTGAGGCCCCGGCATGGACGGGAGAGGAATCCCGAGAGGTCCCCTAGCAACTCGCATGGGGACTGGCCTTTCCTGAGGCCACCAGAGCGGGTCCCTGAGGTCCCCGTCGTAACTCGAGAAGACCTGCCGCAACTCGAGAAAATCCAGGAGGTTCTCCCCTCCAGGCGAGATGAGGCCCATTTCCGCTGAGGCGTCTCGAGGCTGATCACACCTCCCCTCTGGAACTTCGAAAGGCTCCTTCACACCCTTGGTGCAAATCCAGAAGTTCCCCGACATACCCGTCTCCACTCGAGAGGAATCACGAGGGTCCCGCCCACATCCAGAGGAGCCCCGTTTCCGCCTCGTAGCTCGAGATGAGGGATCCTTTCCCTGCTTCGTCGGGAAAGAGTTCCCGGCGTTCCCGTCGCATCTCAAGAGGAGGCCCTCTCTACAGAAACGGCGAGAGGAACTCCAGGGTCGTGCCACCATTCCAAGAGTCCCCCAGATGTCTCAGTCCATTCCAGAGGAAACTCTTTTCCCTTCACCGGCTCGTCTTTCACGCCGAAGATCGACTCACACCAAGGTGGCACGTGCTACAGCCCTGTGGGAAAGCCTCGTGGGAAAGCCTCGAGGGACAGCCTCGAGGGAAAGCCACAGATCCCTTGATCCACGTGACAGGAAGCGTGACACTACTGCTGCAGCTCGGGAGGAAAGCGCACGTGCATGCCCCCACTCGAGACGAGGCCTGACTCCCCTGGGGAGACTCAGAAGCACCCCAAGATCCATGGCAACACTGGAGAGGAATCCTCAGGTTCCGGCCCCGACTCCACACAAGGACTGAGGCCCCGGCATGGACGGGAGAGGAATCCCGAGAGGTCCCCTAGCAACTCGCATGGGGACTGGCCTTTCCTGAGGCCACCAGAGCGGGTCCCTGAGGTCCCCGTCGTAACTCGAGAAGACCTGCCGCAACTCGAGAAAATCCAGGAGGTTCTCCCCTCCAGGCGAGATGAGGCCCGTTTCCGCTGAGGCGTCTCGAGGCTGATCACACCTCACCTCTGGAACTTCGAAAGGCTCCTTCACACCCTTGGTGCAAATCAAGAAGTTCCCCGACATACCCGTCTCCACTCGAGAGGAATCACGAGGGTCCCGCCCACATCCAGAGGAGCCCCGTTTCCGCCTCGTAGCTCGAGATGAGGGATCCTTTCCCTGCTTCGTCGGGAAAGAGTTCCCGGCGTTCCCCTCGCATCTCAAGAGGAGGCCCTCTCTACAGGAACGGCGAGAGGAACTCCAGGGTCGTGCCACCATTCCAAGAGTCCCCCAGATGTCTCAGTCCATTCCAGAGGAACCTCTTTTCCCTTCACCGGCTCGTCTTTCACGCCGAGGATCGACTCACACCAAGGTGGCACGTGGCACAGCCCTGTGGGAAAGCCTCGTGGGAAAGCCTCGAGGGACAGCCTCGAGGGAAAGCCACAGATCCCTTGATCCACGTGACAGGAAGCGTGACACTACTGCTGCAGCTCGGGAGGAAAGCGCACGTGCATGCCCCACCTCGAGACGAGGCCTGACTCCCCTGGGGAGACTCAGAAGCACCCCAAGATCCATGGCAACACTGGAGAGGAATCCTCAGGTTCCGGCCCCGACTCCACACAAGGACTGAGGCCCCGGCATGGACGGGAGAGGAATCCCGAGAGGTCCCCTAGCAAATCGCATGGGGACTGGCCTTTCCTGAGGCCACCAGAGCGGGTCCCTGAGTTCCCCGTCGTAACACGAGAAGACCTGTCGCAACTCGAGAAAATCCAGGAGGTTCTCCCCTCCAGGCGAGATGAGGCCCATTTCCGCTGAGGCGTCTCGAGGCTGATCACACCTCACCTCTGGAACTTCGAAAGGCTCCTTCACACCCTTGGTGCAAATCAAGAAGTTCCCCGACATACCCGTCTCCACTGGAGAGGAATCACGAGGGTCCCGCCCACATCCAGAGGAGCCCCGTTTCCGCCTCGTAGCTCGAGATGAGGGATCCTTTCCCTGCTTCGTCGGGAAAGAGTTCCCGGCGTTCCCGTCGCATCTCAAGAGGAGGCCCTCTCAACAGGAACGGCGAGAGGAACTCCAGGGTCGTGCCACCATTCCAAGAGTCCCCCAGATGTCTCAGTCCATTCCAGAGGAACCTCTTTTCCCTTCACCGGCTCGTCTTTCACGCCGAGGATCGACTCACACCAAGGTGGCACGTGGCACAGCCCTGTGGGAAAGCCTCGTGGGAAAGCCTCGAGGGACAGCCTCGAGGGAAAGCCACAGATCCCTTGATCCACGTGACAGGAAGCGTGACACTACTGCTGCAGCTCGGGAGGAAAGCGCACGTGCATGCCCCCACTCGAGACGAGGCCTGACTCCCCTGGGGAGACTCAGAAGCACCCCAAGATCCATGGCAACACTGGAGAGGAATCCTCAGGTTCCGGCCCCGACTCCACACAATGACTGAGGCCCCGGCATGGACGGGAGAGGAATCCCGAGAGGTCCCCTAGCAACTCGCATGGGGACTGGCCTTTCCTGAGGCCACCAGAGCGGGTCCCTGAGGTCCCCGTCGCAACTCGAGAAGACCTGCCGCAACTCGAGAAAATCCAGGAGGTTCTCCGCTCCAGGCGAGATGAGGCCCATTTCCGCTGAGGCGTCTCGAGGCTGATCACACCTCACCTCTGGAACTTCGAAAGGGTCCTTCACACCCTTGGTGCAAATCAAGAAGTTCCCCGACATACCCGTCTCCACTGGAGAGGAATCACGAGGGTCCCGCCCACATCCAGAGGAGCCCCGTTTCCGCCTCGTAGCTCGAGATGAGGGATCCTTTCCCTGCTTCGTCGGGAAAGAGTTCCCGGCGTTCCCGTCGCATCTCAAGAGGAGGCCCTCTCTACAGGAACGGCGAGAGGAACTCCAGGGTCGTGCCACCATTCCAAGAGTCCCCCAGATGTCTCAGTCCATTCCAGAGGAACCTCTTTTCCCTTCACCGGCTCGTCTTTCACGCCGAGGATCGACTCACACCAAGGTGGCACGTGGCACAGCCCTGTGGGAAAGCCTCGTGGGAAAGCCTCGAGGGACAGCCTCGAGGGAAAGCCACAGATCCCTTGATCCACGTGACAGGAAGCGTGACACTACTGCTGCAGCTCGGGAGGAAAGCGCACGTGCATGCCCCCACTCGAGACGAGGCCTGACTTCCCTGGGGAGACTGAGAAGCACACCAAGATCCATGGCAACACTGGAGAGGAATCCTCAGGTTCCGGCCCCGACTCCACACAAGGACTGAGGCCCCGGCATGGACGGGAGAGGAATCCCGAGAGGTCCCCTAGCAACTCGCATGGGGACTGGCCTTTCCTGAGGCCACCAGAGCGGGTCCCTGAGGTCCCCGTCGTATCTCGAGAAGACCTGCCGCAACTCGAGAAAATCCAGGAGGTTCTCCCCTCCAGGCGAGATGAGGCCCATTTCTGCTGAGGCGTCTCGAGGCTGATCACACCTCCCCTCTGGAACTTCGAAAGGGTCCTTCACACCCTTGGTGCAAATCAAGAAGTTCCCCGACATAGCCGTCTCCACTCGAGAGGAATCACGAGGGTCCCGCCCACATCCAGAGGAGCCCCGTTTCCGCCTCGTAGCTCGAGATGAGGGATCCTTTCCCTGCTTCGTCGGGAAAGAGTTCCCGGCGTTCCCGTCGCATCTCAAGAGGAGGCCCTCTCAACAGGAACGGCGAGAGGAACTCCAGGGTCGTGCCACCATTCCAAGAGTCCCCCAGATGTCTCAGTCCATTCCAGAGGAACCTCTTTTCCCTTCACCGGCTCGTCTTTCACGCCGAGGATCGACTCACACCAAGGTGGCACGTGGCACAGCCCTGTGGGAAAGCCTCGTGGGAAAGCCTCGAGGGACAGCCTCGAGGGAAAGCCACAGATCCCTTGATCCACGTGACAGGAAGCGTGACACTACTGCTGCAGCTCGGGAGGAAAGCGCACGTGCATGCCCCCACTCGAGACGAGGCCTGACTCCCCTGGGGAGACTCAGAAGCACCCCAAGATCCATGGCAACACTGGAGAGGAATCCTCAGGTTCCGGTCCCGACTCCACACAAAGACTGAGGCCCCGGCATGGACGGGAGAGGAATCCCGAGAGGTCCCCTAGCAACTCGCATGGGGACTGGCCTTTCCTGAGGCCACCAGAGCGGGTCCCTGAGGTCCCCGTCGTAACTCGAGAAGACCTGCCGCAACTCGAGAAAATCCAGGAGGTTCTCCCCTCCAGGCGAGATGAGGCCCATTTCCGCTGAGGCGTCTCGAGGCTGATCACACCTCCCCTCTGGAACTTCGAAAGGGTCCTTCACACCCTTGGTGCAAATCAAGAAGTTCCCCGACATACCCGTCTCCACTCGAGAGGAATCACGACGGTCCCGCCCACATCCAGAGGAGCCCCGTTTCCGCCTCGTAGCTCGAGATGTGGGATCCTTTCCCTGCTTCGTCGGGAAAGAGTTCCCGGCGTTCCCGTCGCATCTCAAGAGGAGGCCCTCTCTACAGGAACGGCGAGAGGAACTCCAGGGTCGTGCCACCATTCCAAGAGTCCCCCAGATGTCTCAGTCCATTCCAGAGGAAACTCTTTTCCCTTCACCGGCTCGTCTTTCACGCCGAAGATCGACTCACACCAAGGTGGCACGTGCTACAGCCCTGTGGGAAAGCCTCGTGGGAAAGCCTCGAGGGACAGCCTCGAGGGAAAGCCACAGATCCCTTGATCCACGTGACAGGAAGCGTGACACTACTGCTGCAGCTCGGGAGGAAAGCGCACGTGCATGCCCCCACTCGAGACGAGGCCTGACTCCCCTGGGGAGACTCAGAAGCACCCCAAGATCCATGGCAACACTGGAGAGGAATCCTCAGGTTCCGGCCCCGACTCCACACAAGGACTGAGGCCCCGGCATGGACGGGAGAGGAATCCCGAGAGGTCCCCTAGCAACTCGCATGGGGACTGGCCTTTCCTGAGGCCACCAGAGCGGGTCCCTGAGGTCCCCGTCGTAACTCGAGAAGACCTGCCGCAACTCGAGAAAATCCAGGAGGTTCTCCCCTCCAGGCGAGATGAGGCCCGTTTCCGCTGAGGCGTCTCGAGGCTGATCACACCTCACCTCTGGAACTTCGAAAGGCTCCTTCACACCCTTGGTGCAAATCAAGAAGTTCCCCGACATACCCGTCCTCCACTCGAGAGGAATCACGAGGGGTCCCGCCCACATCCAGAGGAGCCCCGTTTCCGCCTCGTAGCTCGAGATGAGGGATCCTTTCCCTGCTTCGTCGGAAAGAGTTCCCGGCGTTCCCCTCGCATCTCAAGAGGAGGCCCTCTCTACAGGAACGGCGAGAGGAACTCCAGGGTCGTGCCACCATTCCAAGAGTCCCCCAGATGTCTCAGTCCATTCCAGAGGAACCTCTTTTCCCTTCACCGGCTCGTCTTTCACGCCGAGGATCGACTCACACCAAGGTGGCACGTGGCACAGCCCTGTGGGAAAGCCTCGTGGGAAAGCCTCGAGGGACAGCCTCGAGGGAAAGCCACAGATCCCTTGATCCACGTGACAGGAAGCGTGACATACTGCTGCAGCTCGGGAGGAAAGCGCACGTGCATGCCCCACCTCGAGACGAGGCCTGACTCCCCTGGGGAGACTCAGAAGCACCCCAAGATCCATGGCAACACTGGAGAGGAATCCTCAGGTTCCGGCCCCGACTCCACACAAGGACTGAGGCCCCAGCATGGACGGGAGAGGAATCCCGAGAGGTCCCCTAGCAAATCGCATGGGGACTGGCCTTTCCTGAGGCCACCAGAGCGGGTCCCTGAGTTCCCCGTCGTAACACGAGAAGACCTGTCGCAACTCGAGAAAATCCAGGAGGTTCTCCCCTCCAGGCGAGATGAGGCCCATTTCCGCTGAGGCGTCTCGAGGCTGATCACACCTCACCTCTGGAACTTCGAAAGGCTCCTTCACACCCTTGGTGCAAATCAAGAAGTTCCCCGACATACCCGTCTCCACTTGAGAGGAATCACGAGGGTCCCGCCCACATCCAGAGGAGCCCCGTTTCCGCCTCGTAGCTCGAGATGGGGGATCCTTTCCCTGCTTCGTCGGGAAAGAGTTCCCAGCGTTCCCGTCGCATCTCAAGAGGAGGCCCTCTCAACAGGAACGGCGAGAGGAACTCCAGGGTCGTGCCACCATTCCAAGAGTCCCCCAGATGTCTCAGTCCATTCCAGAGGAACCTCTTTTCCCTTCACCGGCTCGTCTTTTACGCCGAGGATCGACTCACACCAAGGTGGCACGTGGCACAGCCCTGTGGGAAAGCCTCGTGGGAAAGCCTCGAGGGACAGCCTCGATGGAAAGCCACAGATCCCTTGATCCACGTGACAGGAAGCGTGACACTACTGCTGCAGCTCGGGAGGAAAGCGCACGTGCATGCCCCCACTCGAGACGAGGCCTGACTCCCCTGGGGAGACTCAGAAGCACCCCAAGATCCATGGCAAAACTGGAGAGGAATCCTCAGGTTCCGGCCCCGAATCCACACAAGGACTGAGGCCCCGGCATGGACGGGAGAGGAATCCCGAGAGGTCCCCTAGCAACTCGCATGGGGACTGGCCTTTCCTGAGGCCACCAGAGCGGGTCCCTGAGGTCCCCGTCGTAACTCGAGAAGACCTGCCGCAACTCGAGAAAATCCAGGAGGTTCTCCCCTCCAGGCGAGATGAGGCCCATTTTCGCTGAGGCGTCTCGAGGCTGATCACACCTCACCTCTGGAACTTCGAAAGGGTCCTTCACACCCTTGGTGCAAATCAAGAAGTTCCCCGACATACCCGTCTCCACTCGAGAGGAATCACGACGGTCCCGCCCACATCCAGAGGAGCCCCGTTTCCGCCTCGTAGCTCGAGATGAGGGATCCTTTCCCTGCTTCGTCGGGAAAGAGTTCCCGGCGTTCCCGTCGCATCTCAAGAGGAGGCCCTCTCTACAGGAACGGCGAGAGGAACTCCAGGGTCGTGCCACCATTCCAAGAGTCCCCCAGATGTCTCAGTCCATTTCAGAGGAACCTCTTTTCCCTTCACCGGCTCGTCTTTCACGCCGAGGATCGACTCACACCAAGGTGGCACGTGGCACAGCCCTGTGGGAAAGCCTCGTGGGAAAGCCTCGAGGGACAGCCTCGAGGGAAAGCCACAGATCCCTTGATCCACGTGACAGGAAGCGTGACACTACTGCTGCAGCTCGGGAGGAAAGCGCACGTGCATGCCCCCACTCGAGACGAGGCCTGACTCCCCTGGGGAGACTGAGAAGCACCCCAAGATCCATGGCAACACTGGAGAGGAATCCTCAGGTTCCGGCCCCGACTCCACACAAGGACTGAGGCCCCGGCATGGACGGGAGAGGAATCCCGAGAGGTCCCCTAGCAACTCGCATGGGGACTGGCCTTTCCTGAGGCCACCAGAGCGGGTCCCTGAGGTCCCCGTCGTATCTCGAGAAGACCTGCCGCAACTCGAGAAAATCCAGGAGGTTCTCCCCTCCAGGCGAGATGAGGCCCATTTCTGCTGAGGCGTCTCGAGGCTGATCACACCTCCCCTCTGGAACTTCGAAAGGGTCCTTCACACCCTTGGTGCAAATCAAGAAGTTCCCCGACATACCCGTCTCCACTCGAGAGGAATCACGAGGGTCCCGCCCACATCCAGAGGAGCCCCGTTTCCGCCTCGTAGCTCGAGATGAGGGATCCTTTCCCTGCTTCGTCGGGAAAGAGTTCCCGGCGTTCCCGTCGCATCTCAAGAGGAGGCCCTCTCAACAGGAACGGCGAGAGAAACTCCAGGGTCGAGCCAGCATTCCAAGAGTCCCCCAGATGTCTCAGTCCATTCCAGAGGAACCTCTTTTCCCTTCACCGGCTCGTCTTTCACGCCGAGGATCGACTCACACCAAGGTGGCACGTGGCACAGCCCTGTGGGAAAGCCTCGTGGGAAAGCCTCGAGGGACAGCCTCGACGGAAAGCCACAGATCCCTTGATCCACGTGACAGGAAGCGTGACACTACTGCTGCAGCTCGGGAGGAAAGCGCACGTGCATGCCCCCACTTGAGACGAGGCCTGACTCCCCTGGGGAGACTCAGAAGCACCCCAAGATCCATGGTAACACTGGAGAGGAATCCTCAGGTTCCGGCCCCGAATCCACACAAGGACTGAGGCCCCGGCATGGACGGGAGAGGAATCCCAAGAGATCCCCTAGCAACTCGTATGGGGACTGGCCTTTACTGAGGCCACCAGAGCGGGTCCCTGAGGTCCCCGTCGTAACTCGAGAAGACCTGCCGCAACTCGAGAAAATCCAGGAGGTTCTCCCCTCCAGGCGAGATGAGGCCCATTTCCGCTGAGGCGTCTCGAGGCTGATCACACCTCACCTCTGAAATTTCGAAAGAGTCCTTCACACCCTTGGTGCAAATCAAGAAGTTCCCCGACATACCCGTCTCCACTCGAGAGGAATCACGAGGGTCCCGCCCACATCCAGAGGAGCCCCGTTTCCGCCTCGTAGCTCGAGATGAGGGATCCTTTCCCTGCTTCGTCGGGAAAGAGTTCCCGGCCTTCCCGTCGCATCTCAAGAGGAGGCCCTCTCAACAGGAACGGCGAGAGGAACTCCAGGGTCGTGCCACCATTCCAAGAGTCCCCCAGATGTCTCAGTCCATTCCAGAGGAACCTCTTTTCCCTTCACCGGCTCGTCTTTCACGCCGAGGATCGACTCACACCAAGGTGGCACGTGGCACAGCCCTGTGGGAAAGCCTCGTGGGAAAGCCTCGAGGGACAGCCTCGAGGGAAAGCCACAGATCCCTTGATCCACGTGACAGGAAGCGTGACACTACTGCTGCAGCTCGGGAGGAAAGCGCACGTGCATGCCCCCACTCGAGACGAGGCCTGACTCCCCTGGGGAGACTCAGAAGCACCCCAAGATCCATGGCAACACTGGGGAGGAATCCTCAGGTTCCGGCCCCGACTCCACACAAGGACTGAGGCCCCGGCATGGACGGGAGAGGAATCCCGAGAGGTCCCCTAGCAACTCGCATGGGGACTGGCCTTTCCTGAGGCCACCAGAGCGTGTCCCTGAGGTCCCCGTCGTAACTCGAGAAGACCTGCCGCAACTTGAGAAAATCCAGGAGGTTCTCCCCTCCAGGCGAGATGAGGCCCATTTCCGCTGAGGCGTCTCGAGGCTGATCACACCTCACCTCTGGAACTTCGAAAGGCTCCTTCACACCCTTGGTGCAAATCAAGAAATTCCCCGACATACCCGTCTCCACTCGAGAGGAATCACGAGGGTCCCGCCCACATCCAGAGGAGCTCCGTTTCCGCCTCGTAGCTCGAGATGAGGGATCCTTTCCCTGCTTCGTCAGGAAAGAGTTCCCGGCGTTCCCGTCGCATCTCAAGAGGAGGCCCTCTCTACAGGAACGGCGAGAGGAACTCCAGGGTCGTGCCACCATTCCAGGAGTCCCCCAGATGTCTCAGTCCATTCCAGAGGAACCTCTTTTCCCTTCACCGGCTCGTCTTTCACGCCGAGGATCGACTCACACCAAGGTGGCACGTGGCACAGCCCTGTGGGAAAGCCTCGTGGGAAAGCCTCGAGGGAAAGCCACAGATCCCTTGATCCACGTGACAGGAAGCGTGACACTACTGCTGCAGCTCGGGAGGAAAGCGCACGTGCATGCCCCCACTTGAGACGAGGCCTGACTCCCCTGGGGAGACTCAGAAGCACCCCAAGATCCATGGCAACATGGAGAGGAATCCTCAGGTTCCGGCCCCGAATCCACACAAGGACTGAGGCCCCGGCATGGACGGGAGAGGAATCCCGAGAGGTCCCCTAGCAACTCGCATGGGGACTGGCCTTTCCTGAGGCCACCAGAGCGGGTCCCTGAGGTCCCCGTCGTAACTCGAGAAGACCTGCCGCAACTCGAGAAAATCCAGGAGGTTCTCCCCTCCAGGCGAGATGAGGCCCATTTCCGCTGAGGCGTCTCGAGGCTGATCACACCTCCCCTCTGGAACGTCGATAGGGTCCTTCACACCCCTTGGTGCAAATCAAGAAGTTCCCCGACATACCCGTCTCCACTCGAGAGGAATCACGAGGGTCCCGCCCACATCCAGAGGAGCCCCGTTTCCGCCTCGTAGCTCGAGATGAGGGATCCTTTCCCTGCTTCGTCGGGAAAGAGTTCCCGGCGTTCCCGTCGCATCTCAAGTGGAGCCCTCTCAACAGGAACGGCGAGAGGAACTCCAGGGTCGTGCCACCATTCCAAGAGTCCCCCAGATGTCTCAGTCCATTCCAGAGGAACCTCTTTTCCCTTCACCGGCTCGTCTTTCCACGCCGAGGATCGACTCACACCAAGGTGGCACGTGGCACAGCCCTGTGGGAAAGCCTCGTGGGAAAGCCTCGAGGGACAGCCTCGAGGGAAAGCCACAGATCCCTTGATCCACGTGACAGGAAGCGTGACACTACTGCTGCAGCTCGGGAGGAAAGCGCACGTGCATGCCCCCACTCGAGACGAGGCCTGACTCCCCTGGGGAGACTCAGAAGCACCCCAAGATCCATGGCAACACTGGAGAGGAATCCTCAGGTTCCGGCCCCGACTCCACACAAGGACTGGGGCCCCGGCATGGACGAGAGGAATCCCGAGAGGTCCCCTAGCAACTCGCATGGGGACTGGCCTTTCCTGAGGCCACCAGAGCGGGTCCCTGAGGTCCCCGTCGTAACTCGAGAAGACCTGCCGCAACTCGAGAAAATCCAGGAGGTTCTCCCCTCCAGGCGAGATGAGGCCCATTTCCGCTGAGGCGTCTCGAGGCTGATCACACCTCACCTCTGGAACTTCGAAAGGGTCCTTCACACCCTTGGTGCAAATCAAGAAGTTCCACGACATACCCGTCTCCACTCGAGAGGAATCACGAGGGTCCCGCCCACATCCAGAGGAGCCCCGTTTCCGCCTCGTAGCTCGAGATGAGGGATCCTTTCCCTGCTTCGTCGGGAAAGAGTTCCCGGCGTTCCCGTCGCATCTCAAGAGGAGGCCCTCTCTACAGGAACGGCGAGAGGAACTCCAGGGTCGTGCCACCATTCCAAGAGTCCCCCAGATGTCTCAGTCCATTCCAGAGGAACCTCTTTTCCCTTCACCGGCTCATCTTTCACGCCGAGGATCGACTCACACCAAGGTGGCACGTGGCACAGCCCTGTGGGAAAGCCTCGTGGGAAAGCCTCGAGGGACAGCCTCGAGGGAAAGCCACAGATCCCTTGATCCACGTGACAGGAAGCGTGACACTACTGCTGCAGCTCGGGAGGAAAGCGCACGTGCATGCCCCCACTCGAGACGAGGCCTGACTCCCCTGGGGAGACTGAGAAGCACCCCAAGATCCATGGCAACACTGGAGAGGAATCCTCAGGTTCCGGCCCCGACTCCACACAAGGACTGAGGCCCCGGCATGGACGGGAGAGGAATCCCGAGAGGTCCCCTAGCAACTCGCATGGGGACTGGCCTTTCCTGAGGCCACCAGAGCGGGTCCCTGAGGTCCCCGTCGTATCTCGAGAAGACCTGCCGCAAATCGAGAAAATCCAGGAGGTTCTCCCCTCCAGGCGAGATGAGGCCCATTTCTGCTGAGGCGTTTCGAGGCTGATCACACCTCCCCTCTGGAACTTCGAAAGGGTCCTTCACACCCTTGGTGCAAATCAAGAAGTTCCCCGACATAGCCGTCTCCAGTCGAGAGGAATCACGAGGGTCCCGCCCACATCCAGAGGAGCCCCGTTTCCGCCTCGTAGCTCGAGATGAGGGATCCTTTCCCTGCTTCGTCGGGAAAGAGTTCCCGGCGTTCCCGTCGCATCTCAAGAGGAGGCCCTCTCAACAGGAACGGTGAGAGAAACTCCAGGGTCGAGCCAGCATTCCAAGAGTCCCCCAGATGTCTCAGTCCATTCCAGAGGAACCTCTTTTCCCTTCACCGGCTCGTCTTTCACGCCGAGGATCGACTCACACCAAGGTGGCACGTGGCACAGCCCTGTGGGAAAGCCTCGTGGGAAAGCCTCGAGGGACAGCCTCGAGGGAAAGCCACAGATCCCTTGATCCACGTGACAGGAAGCGTGACACTACTGCTGCAGCTCGGGAGGAAAGCGCACGTGCATGCCCCCACTTGAGACGAGGCCTGACTCCCCTGGGGAGACTCAGAAGCACCCCAAGATCCATGGCAACACTGGAGAGGAATCCTCAGGTTCCGGCCCCGAATCCACACAAGGACTGAGGCCCCGGCATGGACGGGAGAGGAATCCCAAGAGATCCCCTAGCAACTCGCATGGGGACTGGCCTTTCCTGAGGCCACCAGAGCGGGTCCCTGAGGTCCCCGTCGTAACTCGAGAAGACCTGCCGCAACTCGAGAAAATCCAGGAGGTTCTCCCCTCCAGGCGAGATGAGGCCCATTTCCGCTGAGGCGTCTCGAGGCTGATCACACCTCACCTCTGAAATTTCGAAAGAGTCCTTCACACCCTTGGTGCAAATCAAGAAGTTCCCCGACATACCCGTCTCCACTCGAGAGGAATCACGAGGGTCCCGCCCACATCCAGAGGAGCCCCGTTTCCGCCTCGTAGCTCGAGATGAGGGATCCTTTCCCTGCTTCGTCGGGAAAGAGTTCCCGGCCTTCCCCTCGCATCTCAAGAGGAGGCCCTCTCAACAGGAACGGCGAGAGGAACTCCAGGGTCGTGCCACCATTCCAAGAGTCCCCCAGATGTCTCAGTCCATTCCAGAGGAACCTCTTTTCCCTTCACCGGCTCGTCTTTCACGCCGAGGATCGACTCACACCAAGGTGGCACGTGGCACAGCCCTGTGGGAAAGCCTCGTGGGAAAGCCTCGAGGGACAGCCTCGAGGGAAAGCCACAGATCCCTTGATCCACGTGACAGGAAGCGTGACACTACTGCTGCAGCTCGGGAGGAAAGCGCACGTGCATGCCCCCACTCGAGACGAGGCCTGACTCCCCTGGGGAGACTCAGAAGCACCCCAAGATCCATGGCAACACTGGGGAGGAATCCTCAGGTTCCGGCCCCGACTCCACACAAGGACTGAGGCCCCGGCATGGACGGGAGAGGAATCCCGAGAGGTCCCCTAGCAACTCGCATGGGGACTGGCCTTTCCTGAGGCCACCAGAGCGGGTCCCTGAGGTCCCCGTCGTAACTCGAGAAGACCTGCCGCAACTTGAGAAAATCCAGGAGGTTCTCCCCTCCAGGCGAGATGAGGCCCATTTCCGCTGAGGCGTCTCGAGGCTGATCACACCTCACCTCTGGAACTTCGAAAGGCTCCTTCACACCCTTGGTGCAAATCAAGAAATTCCCCGACATACCCGTCTCCACTCGAGAGGAATCACGAGGGTCCCGCCCACATCCAGAGGAGCTCCGTTTCCACCTCGTAGCTCGAGATGAGGGATCCTTTCCCTGCTTCGTCAGGAAAGAGTTCCCGGCGTTCCCGTCGCATCTCAAGAGGAGGCCCTCTCTACAGGAACGGCGAGAGGAACTCCAGGGTCGTGCCACCATTCCAAGAGTCCCCCAGATGTCTCAGTCCATTCCAGAGGAACCTCTTTTCCCTTCACCGGCTCGTCTTTCACGCCGAGGATCGACTCACACCAAGGTGGCACGTGGCACAGCCCTGTGGGAAAGCCTGGTGGGAAAGCCTCGAGGGAAAGCCACAGATCCCTTGATCCACGTGACAGGAAGCGTGACACTACTGCTGCAGCTCGGGAGGAAAGCGCACGTGCATGCCCCCACTTGAGACGAGGCCTGACTCCCCTGGGGAGACTCAGAAGCACCCCAAGATCCATGGCAACACTGGAGAGGAATCCTCAGGTTCCGGCCCCGAATCCACACAAGGACTGAGGCCCCGGCATGGACGGGAGAGGAATCCCGAGAGGTCCCCTAGCAACTCGCATGGGGACTGGCCTTTCCTGAGGCCACCAGAGCGGGTCCCTGAGGTCCCCGTCGTAACTCGAGAAGACCTGCCGCAACTCGAGAAAATCCAGGAGGTTCTCCCCTCCAGGCGAGATGAGGCCCATTTCCGCTGAGGCGTCTCGAGGCTGATCACACCTCCCCTCTGGAACGTCGATAGGGTCCTTCACACCCTTGGTGCAAATCAAGAAGTTCCCCGACATACCCGTCTCCACTCGAGAGGAATCACGAGGGTCCCGCCCACATCCAGAGGAGCCCCGTTTCCGCCTCGTAGCTCGAGATGAGGGATCCTTTCCCTGCTTCGTCGGGAAAGAGTTCCCGGCGTTCCCGTCGCATCTCAAGAGGAGGCCCTCTCTACAGGAACTGCGAGAGGAACTCCAGGGTCGTGCCACCATTCCAAGAGTCCCCCAGATGTCTCAGTCCATTCCAGAGGAACCTCTTTTCCCTTCACCGGCTCGTCTTTCACGCCGAGGATCGACTCACACCAAGGTGGCACGTGGCACAGCCCTGTGGGAAAGCCTCGTGGGAAAGCCTCGAGGGACAGCCTCGAGGGAAAGCCACAGATCCCTTGATCCACGTGACAGGAAGCGTGACACTACTGCTGCAGCTCGGGAGGAAAGCGCACGTGCATGCCCCCACTCGAGACGAGGCCTGACTCCCCTGGGGAGACTCAGAAGCACCCCAAGATCCATGGCAACACTGGAGAGGAATCCTCAGGTTCCGGCCCCGACTCCAAACAAGGACTGAGGCCCCGGCATGGACGGGAGAGGAATCCCGAGAGGTCCCCTAGCAACTCGCATGGGGACTGGCCTTTCCTGAGGCCACCAGAGCGGGTCCCTGAGGTCCCCGTCGTAACTCGAGAAGACCTGCCGCAACTCGAGAAAATCCAGGAGGTTCTCCCCTCCAGGCGAGATGAGGCCCATTTCCGCTGAGGCGTCTCGAGGCTGATCACACCTCACCTCTGGAACTTCGAAAGGGTCCTTCACACCCTTGGTGCAAATCAAGAAGTTCCACGACATACCCGTCTCCACTCGAGAGGAATCACGACGGTCCCGCCCACATCCAGAGGAGCCCCGTTTCCGCCTCGTAGCTCGAGATGAGGGATCCTTTCCCTGCTTCGTCGGGAAAGAGTTCCCGGCGTTCCCGTCGCATCTCAAGAGGAGGCCCTCTCTACAGGAACGGCGAGAGGAACTCCAGGGTCGTGCCACCATTCCAAGAGTCCCCCAGATGTCTCAGTCCATTCCAGAGGAACCTCTTTTCCCTTCACCGGCTCATCTTTCACGCCGAGGATCGACTCACACCAAGGTGGCACGTGGCACAGCCCTGTGGGAAAGCCTCGTGGGAAAGCCTCGAGGGACAGCCTCGAGGGAAAGCCACAGATCCCTTGATCCACGTGACAGGAAGCGTGACACTACTGCTGCAGCTCGGGAGGAAAGCGCACGTGCATGCCCCCACTCGAGACGAGGCCTGACTCCCCTGGGGAGACTGAGAAGCACCCCAAGATCCATGGCAACACTGGAGAGGAATCCTCAGGTTCCGGCCCCGACTCCACACAAGGACTGAGGCCCCGGCATGGACGGGAGAGGAATCCCGAGAGGTCCCCTAGCAACTCGCATGGGGACTGGCCTTTCCTGAGGCCACCAGAGCGGGTCCCTGAGGTCCCCGTCGTATCTCGAGAAGACCTGCCGCAACTCGAGAAAATCCAGGAGGTTCTCCCCTCCAGGCGAGATGAGGCCCATTTCTGCTGAGGCGTTTCGAGGCTGATCACACCTCCCCTCTGGAACTTCGAAAGGGTCCTTCACACCCTTGGTGCAAATCAAGAAGTTCCCCGACATAGCCGTCTCCACTCGAGAGGAATCACGAGGGTCCCGCCCACATCCAGAGGAGCCCCGTTTCCGCCTCGTAGCTCGAGATGAGGGATCCTTTCCCTGCTTCGTCGGGAAAGAGTTCCCGGCGTTCCCGTCGCATCTCAAGAGGAGGCCCTCTCAACAGGAACGGCGAGAGAAACTCCAGGGTCGAGCCAGCATTCCAAGAGTCCCCCAGATGTCACAGTCCATTCCAGAGGAACCTCTTTTCCCTTCACCGGCTCGTCTTTCACGCCGAGGATCGACTCACACCAAGGTGGCACGTGGCACAGCCCTGTGGGAAAGCCTCGTGGGAAAGCCTCGAGGGACAGCCTCGAGGGAAAGCCACAGATCCCTTGATCCACGTGACAGGAAGCGTGACACTACTGCTGCAGCTCGGGAGGAAAGCGCACGTGCATGCCCCCACTTGAGACGAGGCCTGACTCCCCTGGGGAGACTCAGAAGCACCCCAAGATCCATGGCAACACTGGAGAGGAATCCTCAGGTTCCGGCCCCGAATCCACACAAGGACTGAGGCCCCGGCATGGACGGGAGAGGAATCCCAAGAGATCCCCTAGCAACTCGCATGGGGACTGGCCTTTCCTGAGGCCACCAGAGCGGGTCCCTGAGGTCCCCGTCGTAACTCGAGAAGACCTGCCGCAACTCGAGAAAATCCAGGAGGTTCTCCCCTCCAGGCGAGATGAGGCCCATTTCCGCTGAGGCGTCTCGAGGCTGATCACACCTCACCTCTGAAATTTCGAAAGAGTCCTTCACACCCTTGGTGCAAATCAAGAAGTTCCCCGACATACCCGTCTCCACTCGAGAGGAATCACGAGGGTCCCGCCCACATCCAGAGGAGCCCCGTTTCCGCCTCGTAGCTCGAGATGAGGGATCCTTTCCCCTGCTTCGTCGGGAAAGAGTTCCCGGCCTTCCCCTCGCATCTCAAGAGGAGGCCCTCTCAACAGGAACGGCGAGAGGAACTCCAGGGTCGTGCCACCATTCCAAGAGTCCCCCAGATGTCTCAGTCCATTCCAGAGGAACCTCTTTTCCCCTTCACCGGCTCGTCTTTCACGCCGAGGATCGACTCACACCAAGGTGGCACGTGGCACAGCCCTGTGGGAAAGCCTCGTGGGAAAGCCTCGAGGGACAGCCTCGAGGGAAAGCCACAGATCCCTTGATCCACGTGACAGGAAGCGTGACACTACTGCTGCAGCTCGGGAGGAATGCGAACGTGCATGCCCCCACTCGAGACGAGGCCTGACTCCCCTGGGGAGACTCAGAAGCACCCCAAGATCCATGGCAACACTGGAGAGGAATCCTCAGGTTCCGGCCCCGACTCCACACAAGGACTGAGGCCCCGGCATGGACGGGAGAGGAATCCCGAGAGGTCCCCTAGCAACTCGCATGGGGACTGGCCTTTCCTGAGGCCACCAGAGCGGGTCCCTGAGGTCCCCGTCGTAACTCGAGAAGACCTGCCGCAACTTGAGAAAATCCAGGAGGTTCTCCCCTCCAGGCGAGATGAGGCCCATTTCCGCTGAGGCGTCTCGAGGCTGATCACACCTCACCTCTGGAACTTCGAAAGGCTCCTTCACACCCTTGGTGCAAATCAAGAAATTCCCCGACATACCCGTCTCCACTCGAGAGGAATCACGAGGGTCCCGCCCACATCCAGAGGAGCTCCGTTTCCGCCTCGTAGCTCGAGATGAGGGATCCTTTCCCTGCTTCGTCAGGAAAGAGTTCCCGGCATTCCCGTCGCATCTCAAGAGGAGGCCCTCTCTACAGGAACGGCGAGAGGAACTCCAGGGTCGTGCCACCATTCCAAGAGTCCCCCAATGTCTCAGTCCATTCCAGAGGAACCTCTTATCCCTTCACCGGCTCGTCTTTCACGCCGAGGATCGACTCACACCAAGGTGGCACGTGGCACAGCCCTGTGGGAAAGCCTCGTGGGAAAGCCTCGAGGGAAAGCCACAGATCCCTTGATCCACGTGACAGGAAGCGTGACACTACTGCTAGCAGCTCGGGAGGAAAGCGCACGTGCATGCCCCCCACTTGAGACGAGGCCTGCTCCCTGGGGAGACTCAGAAGCACCCCAAGATCCATGGCAACACTGGAGAGGAATCCTCAGGTTCCGGCCCCGAATCCACACAAGGACTGAGGCCCCGGCATGGACGGGAGAGGAATCCCGAGAGGTCCCCTAGCAACTCGCATGGGGACTGGCCTTTCCTGAGGCCACCAGAGCGGGTCCCTGAGGTCCCCTTCGTAACTCGAGAAGACCTGCCGGCAACTCGAGAAAATCCAGGAGGGTTCTCCCCTCCAGGCGAGATGAGGCCCATTTCCGCTGAGGCGTCTCGAGGCTGATCACACCTCCCCTCTGGAACGTCGATAGGGTCCTTCACACCCTTGGTGCAAATCAAGAAGTTCCCCGACATACCCGTCTCCACTCGAGAGGAATCACGAGGGTCCCGCCCACATCCAGAGGAGCCCCGTTTTCCGCCTCGTAGCTCGAGATGAGGGATCCTTTCCCTGCTTCGTCGGGAAAGAGTTCCCGGCGTTCCCGTCGCATCTCAAGAGGAGGCCCTCTCTACAGGAACTGCGAGAGGAACTCCAGGGTCGTGCCACCCTTCCAAGAGTCCCCCAGATGTCTCAGTCCATTCCAGAGGAACCTCTTTTCCCTTCACCGGCTCGTCTTTCACGCCGAGGATCGACTCACACCAAGGTGGCACGTGCACAGCCCTGTGGGAAAGCCTCGTGGGAAAGCCTCGAGGGACAGCCTCGAGGGAAAGCCACAGATCCCTTGATCCACGTGACCAGGAGCGTGACACTACTGCTGCAGCTCGGGAGGAAAGCGCACGTGCATGCCCCCACTCGAGACGAGGCCTGACTCCCCTGGGGAGACTCAGAAGCACCCCAAGATCCATGGCAAACACTGGAGAGGAATCCTCAGGTTCCGGCCCCGACTCCAAACAAGGACTGAGGCCCCGGCATGGACGGGAGAGGAATCCGAGAGGTCCCCTAGCAACTCGCATGGGGACTGGCCTTTCCTGAGGCCACCAGAGCGGGTCCCTGAGGTCCCCGTCGTAACTCGAGAAGACCTGCCGCACTCGAGAAAATCCAGGAGGTTCTCCCCTCCAGGCGAGTGAGGCCCATTTCCGCTGAGGCGTCTCGAGGCTGATCACACCTCACCTCTGGAACTTCGAAAGGGTCCTTCACACCCTTGGTGCAAATCAAGAAGTTCCACGACATACCCGTCTCCACTCGAGAGGAATCACGACGGTCCCGCCCACATCCAGAGGAGCCCCCGTTTCCGCCTCGTAGCTCGAGATGAGGGATCCTTTCCCTGCTTCGTCGGGAAAGAGTTCCCGGCGTTCCCGTCGCATCTCAAGAGGAGGCCCTCTCTACAGGAACGGCGAGAGGAACTCCAGGGTCGTGCCACCATTCCAAGAGTCCCCAGATGTCTCAGTCCATTCCAGAGGAACCTCTTTTCCCTTCACCGGCTCATCTTTCACGCCGAGGATCGACTCACACCAAGGTGGCACGTGGCACAGCCCTGTGGGGAAAGCCTCGTGGGAAAGCCTCGAGGGACAGCCTCGAGGGAAAGCCACAGATCCCTTGATCCACGTGACAGGAAGCGTGACAACCTGCTGCAGCTCGGGAGGAAAGCGCACGTGCATGCCCCCACTCGAGACGAGGCCTGACTCCCCTGGGGAGACTGAGAAGCACCCCAAGATCCATGGCAACACTGGAGAGGAATCCTCAGGTTCCGGCCCCGACTCCACACAAGGACTGAGGCCCCGGCATGGACGGGAGAGGAATCCCGAGAGGTCCCCTAGCAACTCGCATGGGGACTGGCCTTTCCTGAGGCCACCAGAGCGGGTCCCTGAGGTCCCCGTCGTATCTCGAGAAGACCTGCCGCAACTCGAGAAAATCCAGGAGGTTCTCCCCTCCAGGCGAGATGAGGCCCATTTCTGCTGAGGCGTTTCGAGGCTGATCACACCTCCCCTCTGGAACTTCGAAAGGGTCCTTCACACCCTTGGTGCAAATCAAGAAGTTCCCCGACATAGCCGTCTCCACTCGAGAGGAATCACGAGGGTCCCGCCCACATCCAGAGGAGCCCCGTTTCCGCCTCGTAGCTCGAGATGAGGGATCCTTTCCCTGCTTCGTCGGGAAAGAGTTCCCGGCGTTCCCGTCGCATCTCAAGAGGAGGCCCTCTCAACAGGAACGGCGAGAGAAACTCCAGGGTCGAGCCAGCATTCCAAGAGTCCCCCAGATGTCTCAGTCCATTCCAGAGGAACCTCTTTTCCCTTCACCGGCTCGTCTTTCACGCCGAGGATCGACTCACACCAAGGTGGCACGTGGCACAGCCCTGTGGGAAAGCCTCGTGGGAAAGCCTCGAGGGACAGCCTCGAGGGAAAGCCACAGATCCCTTGATCCACGTGACAGGAAGCGTGACACTACTGCTGCAGCTCGGGAGGAAAGCGCACGTGCATGCCCCCACTTGAGACGAGGCCTGACTCCCCTGGGGAGACTCAGAAGCACCCCAAGATCCATGGCAACACTGGAGAGGAATCCTCAGGTTCCGGCCCCGAATCCACACAAGGACTGAGGCCCCGGCATGGACGGGAGAGGAATCCCAAGAGATCCCCTAGCAACTCGCATGGGGACTGGCCTTTCCTGAGGCCACCAGAGCGGGTCCCTGAGGTCCCCGTCGTAACTCGAGAAGACCTGCCGCAACTCGAGAAAATCCAGGAGGTTCTCCCCTCCAGGCGAGATGAGGCCCATTTCCGCTGAGGCGTCTCGAGGCTGATCACACCTCACCTCTGAAATTTCGAAAGAGTCCTTCACACCCTTGGTGCAAATCAAGAAGTTCCCCGACATACCCGTCTCCACTCGAGAGGAATCACGAGGGTCCCGCCCACATCCAGAGGAGCCCCGTTTCCGCCTCGTAGCTCGAGATGAGGGATCCTTTCCCTGCTTCGTCGGGAAAGAGTTCCCGGCCTTCCCCTCGCATCTCAAGAGGAGGCCCTCTCAACAGGAACGGCGAGAGGAACTCCAGGGTCGTGCCACCATTCCAAGAGTCCCCCAGATGTCTCAGTCCATTCCAGAGGAACCTCTTTTCCCTTCACCGGCTCGTCTTTCACGCCGAGGATCGACTCACACCAAGGTGGCACGTGGCACAGCCCTGTGGGAAAGCCTCGTGGGAAAGCCTCGAGGGACAGCCTCGAGGGAAAGCCACAGATCCCTTGATCCACGTGACAGGAAGCGTGACACTACTGCTGCAGCTCGGGAGGAAAGCGAACGTGCATGCCCCCACTCGAGACGAGGCCTGACTCCCCTGGGGAGACTCAGAAGCACCCCAAGATCCATGGCAACACTGGAGAGGAATCCTCAGGTTCCGGCCCCGACTCCACACAAGGACTGAGGCCCCGGCATGGACGGGAGAGGAATCCCGAGAGGTCCCCTAGCAACTCGCATGGGGACTGGCCTTTCCTGAGGCCACCAGAGCGGGTCCCTGAGGTCCCCGTCGTAACTCGAGAAGACCTGCCGCAACTTGAGAAAATCCAGGAGGTTCTCCCCTCCAGGCGAGATGAGGCCCATTTCCGCTGAGGCGTCTCGAGGCTGATCACACCTCACCTCTGGAACTTCGAAAGGCTCCTTCACACCCTTGGTGCAAATCAAGAAATTCCCCGACATACCCGTCTCCACTCGAGAGGAATCACGAGGGTCCCGCCCACATCCAGAGGAGCTCCGTTTCCGCCTCGTAGCTCGAGATGAGGGATCCTTTCCCTGCTTCGTCAGGAAAGAGTTCCCGGCATTCCCGTCGCATCTCAAGAGGAGGCCCTCTCTACAGGAACGGCGAGAGGAACTCCAGGGTCGTGCCACCATTCCAAGAGTCCCCCAATGTCTCAGTCCATTCCAGAGGAACCTCTTATCCCTTCACCGGCTCGTCTTTCACGCCGAGGATCGACTCACACCAAGGTGGCACGTGGCACAGCCCTGTGGGAAAGCCTCGTGGGAAAGCCTCGAGGGAAAGCCACAGATCCCTTGATCCACGTGACAGGAAGCGTGAAACTACTGCTGCAGCTCGGGAGGAAAGCGCACGTGCATGCCCCCACTTGAGACGAGGCCTGACTCCCCTGGGGAGACTCAGAAGCACCCCAAGATCCATGGCAACACTGGAGAGGAATCCTCAGGTTCCGGCCCCGAATCCACACAAGGACTGAGGCCCCGGCATGGACGGGAGAGGAATCCCGAGAGGTCCCCTAGCAACTCGCATGGGGACTGGCCTTTCCTGAGGCCACCAGAGCGGGTCCCTGAGGTCCCCGTCGTAACTCGAGAAGACCTGCCGCAACTCGAGAAAATCCAGGAGGTTCTCCCCTCCAGGCGAGATGAGGCCCATTTCCGCTGAGGCGTCTCGAGGCTGATCACACCTCCCCTCTGGAACGTCGATAGGGTCCTTCACACCCTTGGTGCAAATCAAGAAGTTCCCCGACATACCCGTCTCCACTCGAGAGGAATCACGAGGGTCCCGCCCACATCCAGAGGAGCCCCGTTTCCGCCTCGTAGCTCGAGATGAGGGATCCTTTCCCTGCTTCGTCGGGAAAGAGTTCCCGGCGTTCCCGTCGCATCTCAAGAGGAGGCCCTCTCTACAGGAACGGCGAGAGGAACTCCAGGGTCGTGCCACCATTCCAAGAGTCCCCCAGATGTCTCAGTCCATTCCAGAGGAACCTCTTTTCCCTTCACCGGCTCGTCTTTCACGCCGAGGATCGACTCACACCAAGGTGGCACGTGGCACAGCCCTGTGGGAAAGCCTCGTGGGAAAGCCTCGAGGGACAGCCTCGAGGGAAAGCCACAGATCCCTTGATCCACGTGACAGGAAGCGTGACACTACTGCTGCAGCTCGGGAGGAAAGCGCACGTGCATGCCCCCACTTGAGACGAGGCCTGACTCCCCTGGGGAGACTCAGAAGCACCCCAAGATCCATGGCAACACTGGAGAGGAATCCTCAGGTTCCGGCCCCGAATCCACACAAGGACTGAGGCCCCGGCATGGACGGAAGAGGAATCCCAAGAGATCCCCTAGCAACTCGCATTTGGACTGGCCTTTCCTGAGGCCACCAGAGCGGGTCCCTGAGGTCCCCGTCGTAACTCGAGAAGACCTGCCGCAACTCGAGAAAATCCAGGAGGTTCTCCCCTCCAGGCGAGATGAGGCCCATTTCCGCTGAGGCGTCTCGAGGCTGATCACACCTCACCTCTGGAACTTCGAAAGGGTCCTTCACACCCTTGGTGCAAATCAAGAAGTTCCCCGACATACCCGTCTCCACTCGAGAGGAATCACGACGGTCCCGCCCACATCCAGAGGAGCCCCGTTTCCGCCTCGTAGCTCGAGATGAGGGATCCTTTCCCTGCTTCGTCGGGAAAGAGTTCCCGGCGTTCCCGTCGCATCTCAAGAGGAGGCCCTCTCTACAGGAACGGCGAGAGGAACTCCAGGGTCGTGCCACCATTCCAAGAGTCCCCCAGATGTCTCAGTCCATTCCAGAGGAACCTCTTTTCCCTTCACCGGCTCGTCTTTCACGCCGAGGATCGACTCACACCAAGGTGGCACGTGGCACAGCCCTGTGGGAAAGCCTCGTGGGAAAGCCTCGAGGGACAGCCTCGAGGGAAAGCCGCAGATCCCTTGATCCACGTGACAGGAAGCGTGACACTACTGCTGCAGCTCGGGAGGAAAGCGCACGTGCATGCCCCCACTCGAGACGAGGCCTGACTCCCCTGGGGAGACTGAGAAGCACCCCAAGATCCATGGCAACACTGGAGAGGAATCCTCAGTTTCCGGCCCCGACTCCACACAAGGACTGAGGCCCCGGCATGGACGGGAGAGGAATCCCGAGAGGTCCCCTAGCAACTCGCATGGGGACTGGCCTTTCCTGAGGCCACCAGAGCGGGTCCCTGAGGTCCCCGTCGTATCTCGAGAAGACCTGCCGCAACTCGAGAAAATCCAGGAGGTTCTCCCCTCCAGGCGAGATGAGGCCCATTTCTGCTGAGGCGTCTCGAGGCTGATCACACCTCCCCTCTGGAACTTCGAAAGGGTCCTTCACACCCTTGGTGCAAATCAAGAAGTTCCCCGACATAGCCTTCTCCACTCGAGAGGAATCACGAGGGTCCCGCCCACATCCAGAGGAGCCCCGTTTCCGCCTCGTAGCTCGAGATGAGGGATCCTTTCCCTGCTTCGTCGGGAAAGAGTTCCCGGCGTTCCCGTCGCATCTCAAGAGGAGGCCCTCTCAACAGGAACGGCGAGAGAAACTCCAGGGTTGAGCCAGCATTCCAAGAGTCCCCCAGATGTCTCAGTCCATTCCAGAGGAACCTCTTTTCCCTTCACCGGCTCGTCTTTCACGCCGAGGATCGACTCACACCAAGGTGGCACGTGGCACAGCCCTGTGGGAAAGCCTCGTGGGAAAGCCTCGAGGGACAGCCTCGAGGGAAAGCCACAGATCCCTTGATCCACGTGACAGGAAGCGTGACACTACTGCTGCAGCTCGGGAGGAAAGCGCACGTGCATGCCCCCACTCGAGACGAGGCCTGACTCCCCTGGGGAGACTCAGAAGCACCCCAAGATCCATGGCAACACTGGAGAGGAATCCTCAGGTTCAGGCCCCGAATCCACACAAGGACTGAGGCCCCGGCATGGACGGGAGAGGAATCCCAAGAGATCCCCTAGCAACTCGCATGGGGACTGGCCTTTCCTGAGGCCTCCAGAGCGGGTCCCTGAGGTCCCCGTCGTAACTCGAGAAGACGTGCCGCAACTCGAGAAAATCCAGGAGGTTCTCCCCTCCAGGCGAGATGAGGCCCATTTCCGCTGAGGCGTCTCGAGGCTGATCACACCTCACCTCTGAAATTTCGAAAGAGTCCTTCACACCCTTGGTGCAAATCAAGAAGTTCCCCGACATACCCGTCTCCACTCGAGAGGAATCACGAGGGTCCCGCCCACATCCAGAGGAGCCCCGTTTCCGCCTCGTAGCTCGAGATGAGGGATCCTTTCCCTGCTTCGTCGGGAAAGAGTTCCCGGCGTTCCCGTCGCATCTCAAGAGGAGGCCCTCTCTACAGGAACGGCGAGAGGAACTCCAGGGTCGTGCCACCATTCCAAGAGTCCCCCAGATGTCTCAGTCCATTCCAGAGGAACCTCTTTTCCCTTCACCGGCTCGTCTTTCACGCCGAGGATCGACTCACACCAAGGTGGCACGTGGCACAGCCCTGTGGGAAAGCCTCGTGGGAAAGCCTCGAGGGACAGCCTCGAGGGAAAGCCACAGATCCCTTGATCCACGTGACAGGAAGCGTGACACTACTGCTGCAGCTCGGGAGGAAAGCGCACGTGCATGCCCCCACTTGAGACGAGGCCTGACTCCCCTGGGGAGACTCAGAAGCACCCCAAGATCCATGGCAACACTGGAGAGGAATCCTCAGGTTCCGGCCCCGAATCCACACAAGGACTGAGGCCCCGGCATGGACGGAAGAGGAATCCCAAGAGATCCCCTAGCAACTCGCATTTGGACTGGCCTTTCCTGAGGCCACCAGAGCGGGTCCCTGAGGTCCCCGTCGTAACTCGAGAAGACCTGCCGCAACTCGAGAAAATCCAGGAGGTTCTCCCCTCCAGGCGAGATGAGGCCCATTTCCGCTGAGGCGTCTCGAGGCTGATCACACCTCACCTCTGGAACTTCGAAAGGGTCCTTCACACCCTTGGTGCAAATCAAGAAGTTCCCCGACATACCCGTCTCCACTCGAGAGGAATCACGACGGTCCCGCCCACATCCAGAGGAGCCCCGTTTCCGCCTCGTAGCTCGAGATGAGGGATCCTTTCCCTGCTTCGTCGGGAAAGAGTTCCCGGCGTTCCCGTCGCATCTCAAGAGGAGGCCCTCTCTACAGGAACGGCGAGAGGAACTCCAGGGTCGTGCCACCATTCCAAGAGTCCCCCAGATGTCTCAGTCCATTCCAGAGGAACCTCTTTTCCCTTCACCGGCTCGTCTTTCACGCCGAGGATCGACTCACACCAAGGTGGCACGTGGCACAGCCCTGTGGGAAAGCCTCGTGGGAAAGCCTCGAGGGACAGCCTCGAGGGAAAGTCGCAGATCCCTTGATCCACGTGACAGGAAGCGTGACACTACTGCTGCAGCTCGGGAGGAAAGCGCACGTGCATGCCCCCACTCGAGACGAGGCCTGACTCCCCTGGGGAGACTGAGAAGCACCCCAAGATCCATGGCAACACTGGAGAGGAATCCTCAGTTTCCGGCCCCGACTCCACACAAGGACTGAGGCCCCGGCATGGACGGGAGAGGAATCCCGAGAGGTCCCCTAGCAACTCGCATGGGGACTGGCCTTTCCTGAGGCCACCAGAGCGGGTCCCTGAGGTCCCCGTCGTATCTCGAGAAGACCTGCCGCAACTCGAGAAAATCCAGGAGGTTCTCCCCTCCAGGCGAGATGAGGCCCATTTCTGCTGAGGCGTCTCGAGGCTGATCACACCTCCCCTCTGGAACTTCGAAAGGGTCCTTCACACCCTTGGTGCAAATCAAGAAGTTCCCCGACATAGCCTTCTCCACTCGAGAGGAATCACGAGGGTCCCGCCCACATCCAGAGGAGCCCCGTTTCCGCCTCGTAGCTCGAGATGAGGGATCCTTTCCCTGCTTCGTCGGGAAAGAGTTCCCGGCGTTCCCGTCGCATCTCAAGAGGAGGCCCTCTCAACAGGAACGGCGAGAGAAACTCCAGGGTTGAGCCAGCATTCCAAGAGTCCCCCAGATGTCTCAGTCCATTCCAGAGGAACCTCTTTTCCCTGCACCGGCTCGTCTTTCACGCCGAGGATCGACTCACACCAAGGTGGCACGTGGCACAGCCCTGTGGGAAAGCCTCGTGGGAAAGCCTCGAGGGACAGCCTCGAGGGAAAGCCACAGATCCCTTGATCCACGTGACAGGAAGCGTGACACTACTGCTGCAGCTCGGGAGGAAAGCGCACGTGCATGCCCCCACTCGAGACGAGGCCTGACTCCCCTGGGGAGACTCAGAAGCACCCCAAGATCCATGGCAACACTGGAGAGGAATCCTCAGGTTCAGGCCCCGAATCCACACAAGGACTGAGGCCCCGGCATGGACGGGAGAGGAATCCCAAGAGATCCCCTAGCAACTCGCATGGGGACTGGCCTTTCCTGAGGCCTCCAGAGCGGGTCCCTGAGGTCCCCGTCGTAACTCGAGAAGACGTGCCGCAACTCGAGAAAATCCAGGAGGTTCTCCCCTCCAGGCGAGATGAGGCCCATTTCCGCTGAGGCGTCTCGAGGCTGATCACACCTCACCTCTGAAATTTCGAAAGAGTCCTTCACACCCTTGGTGCAAATCAAGAAGTTCCCCGACATAGCCGTCTCCACTCGAGAGGAATCACGAGGGTCCCGCCCACATCCAGAGGAGCCCCGTTTCCGCCTCATAGCTCGAGATGAGGGATCCTTTCCCTGCTCCGTCGGGAAAGAGTTCCCGGCCTTCCCGTCGCATCTCAAGAGGAGGCCCTCTCAACAGGAACGGCGAGAGGAACTCCAGGGTCGTGCCACCATTCCAAGAGTCCCCCAGATGTCTCAGTCCATTCCAGAGGAACCTCTTTTCCCTTCACCGGCTCGTCTTTCACGCCGAGGATCGACTCACACCAAGGTGGCACGTGGCACAGCCCTGTGGGAAAGCCTCGTGGGAAAGCCTCGAGGGACAGCCTCGAGGGAAAGCCACAGATTCCTTGATCCACGTGACAGGAAGCGTGACACTACTGCTGCAGCTCGGGAGGAAAGCGCACGTGCATGCCCCCACTCTAGACGAGGCCTGACTCCCCTGGGGAGACTCAGAAGCACCCCAAGATCCATGGCAACACTGGAGAGGAATCCTCAGGTTCCGGCCCCGAATCCACACAAGGACTGAGGCCCCGGCATGGACGGGAGAGGAATCCCGAGAGGTCCCCTAGCAACTCGCATGGGGACTGGCCTTTCCTGAGGCCACCAGAGCGGGTCCCTGAGGTCCCCGTCGTAACTCGAGAAGACCTGCCGCAACTCGAGAAAATCCAGGAGGTTCTCCCCTCCAGGCGAGATGAGGCCCATTTCCGCTGAGGCGTCTCGAGGCTGATCACACCTCCCCTCTGGAACGTCGATAGGGTCCTTCACACCCTTGGTGCAAATCAAGAAGTTCCCCGACATACCCGTCTCCACTCGAGAGGAATCACGAGGGTCCCGCCCACATCCAGAGGAGCCCCGTTTCCGCCTCGTAGCTCGAGATGAGGGATCCTTTCCCTGCTTCGTCGGGAAAGAGTTCCCGGCGTTCCCGTCGCATCTCAAGTGGAGGCCCTCTCTACAGGAACGGCGAGAGGAACTCCAGGGTCGTGCCACCATTCCAAGAGTCCCCCAGATGTCTCAGTCCATTCCAGAGGAACCTCTTTTCCCTTCACCGGCTCGTCTTTCACGCCGAGGATCGACTCACACCAAGGTGGCACGTGGCACAGCCCTGTGGGAAAGCCTCGTGGGAAAGCCTCGAGGGACAGCCTCGAGGGAAAGCCACAGATCCCTTGATCCACGTGACAGGAAGCGTGACACTACTGCTGCAGCTCGGGAGGAAAGCGCACGTGCATGCCCCCACTCGAGACGAGGCCTGACTCCCCTGGGGAGACTCAGAAGCACCCCAAGATCCATGGCAACACTGGAGAGGAATCCTCAGGTTCCGGCCCCGACTCCACACAAGGACTGAGGCCCCGGCATGGACGGGAGAGGAATCCCGAGAGGTCCCCTAGCAACTCGCATGGGGACTGGCCTTTCCTGAGGCCACCAGAGCGGGTCCCTGAGGTCCCCGTCGTAACTCGAGAAGACCTGCCGCAACTCGAGAAAATCCAGGAGGTTCTCCCCTCCAGGCGAGATGAGGCCCATTTCCGCTGAGGCGTCTCGAGGCTGATCACACCTCACCTCTGGAATTTCGAAAGAGTCTTTCACACCCTTGGTGCAAATCAAGAAGTTCCCCGACATAGCCGTCTCCACTCGAGAGGAATCACGAGGGTCCCGCCCACATCCAGAGGAGCCCCGCTTCCGCCTCGTAGCTCGAGATGAGGGATCCTTTCCCTGCTTCGTCGGGAAAGAGTTCCCGGCGTTCCCGTCGCATCTCAAGAGGAGGCCCTCTCAACAGGAACGGCGAGAGGAACTCCAGGGTCGTGCCACCATTCCAAGAGTCCCCCAGATGTCTCAGTCCATTCCAGAGGAACCTCTTTTCCCTTCACCGGCTCGTCTTTCACGCCGAGGATCGACTCACACCAAGGTGGCACGTGGCACAGCCCTGTGGGAAAGCCTCGTGGGAAAGCCTCGAGGGACAGCCTCGAGGGAAAGCCACAGATCCCGTCGTCCACGTGACAGGAAGCGTGACACTACTGCTGCAGCTCGGGAGGAAAGCGCACGTGCATGCCCCCACTCGAGACGAGGCCTGACTCCCCTGGGGAGACTCAGAAGCACCCCAAGATCCATGGCAGCACTGGAGAGGAATCCTCAGGTTCCGGCCCCGGCTCCACACAAGGACTGAGGCCCCGGCATGGACGGGAGAGGAATCCCGAGAGGTCCCCTAGCAACTCGCATGGGGACTGGCCTTTCCTGAGGCCACCAGAGCGGGTCCCTGAGGTCCCCGTCGTAACTCGAGAAGACCTGCCGCAACTCGAGAAAATCCAGGAGGTTCTCCCCTCCAGGCGAGATGAGGCCCATTTCCGCTGAGGCGTCTCGAGGCTGATCACACCTCACCTCTGGAACTTCGAAAGGCTCCTTCACACCCTTGGTGCAAATCAAGAAGTTCCCCGACATACCCGTCTCCACTCGAGAGGAATCACGAGGGTCCCGCCCACATCCAGAGGAGCCCCGATTCCGCCTCGTAGCTCGAGATGAGGGATCCTTTCCCTGCTTCGTCGGGAAAGAGTTCCCGGCGTTCCCGTCGCATCTCAAGAGGAGGCCCTCTCAGCAGGAACGGCGAGAGGAACTCCAGGGTCGTGCCACCATTCCAAGAGTCCCCCAGATGTCTCAGTCCATTCCAGAGGAACCTCTTTTCCCTTCACCGGCTCGTCTTTCACGCCGAGGATCGACTCACACCAAGGTGGCACGTGGCACAGCCCTGTGGGAAAGCCTCGTGGGAAAGCCTCGAGGGACAGCCTCGAGGGAAAGCCACAGATCCCTTGATCCACGTGACAGGAAGCGTGACACTACTGCTGCAGCTCGGGAGGAAATCGCACGTGCATGCCCCCACTCGAGACGAAGCCTGACTCCCCTGGGGAGACTCAGAAGCACCCCAAGATCCATGGCAACACTGGAGAGGAATCCTCAGGTTCCGGCCCCGTCTCCACACAAGGACTGAGGCCCCGGCATGGACGGGAGAGGAATCCCGAGAGGTCCCCTAGCAACTCGCATGGGGACTGGCCTTTCCTGAGGCCACCAGAGCGGGTCCCTGAGGTCCCCGTCGTAACTCGAGAAGACCTGCCGCAACTCGAGAAAATCCAGGAGGTTCTCCCCTCCAGGCGAGATGAGGCCCATTTCCGCTGAGGCGTCTCGAGGCTGATCACACCTCACCTCTGGAACTTCGAAAGAGTCCTTCACACCCTTGGTGCAAATCAAGAAGTTCCCCGACATAGCCGTCTCCACTCGAGAGGAATCACGAGGGTCCCGCCCACATCCAGAGGAGCCTCGTTTCCGCCTCGTAGCTCGAGATGAGGGATCCTTTCCCTGCTTCGTCGGGAAAGAGTTCCCGGCCTTCCCGTCGCATCTCAAGAGGAGGCCCTCTCAACAGGAACGGCGAGAGGAACTCCAGGGTCGTGCCACCATTCCAAGAGTCCCCCAGATGTCTCAGTCCATTCCAGAGGAACCTCTTTTCCCTTCACCGGCTCGTCTTTCACGCCGAGGATCGACTCACACCAAGGTGGCACGTGGCACAGCCCTGTGGGAAAGCCTCGTGGGAAAGCCTCGAGGGACAGCCTCGAGGGAAAGCCACAGATCCCTTGATCCACGTGACAGGAAGCGTGACACTACTGCTGCAGCTCGGGAGGAAAGCGCACGTGCATGCCCCCACTCGAGACGAGGCCTGACTCCCCTGGGGAGACTCAGAAGCACCCCAAGATCCATGGCAACACTGGAGAGGAATCCTCAGGTTCCGGCTCCGACTCCACACAAGGACTGAGGCCCCAGCATGGACGGGAGAGGAATCCCAAGAGGTCCCCTAGCAACTCGAATGGGGACTGGCCTTTCATGAGGCCACCAGAGCGGGTCCCTGAGGTCCCCGTTGTAACTCGAGAAGACCTGCCGCAACTCGAGAAAATCCAGGAGGTTCTCCCCTCCAGGCGAGATGAGGCGCATTTCCGCTGAGGCGTCTCGAGGCTGATCACACCTCACCTCTGGAACTTCGAAAGGCTCCTTCACACCCTTGGTGCAAATCAAGAAGTTCCCCGACACACCCGTCTCCACTCGAGAGGAATCACGAGGGTCCCGC
This sequence comes from Budorcas taxicolor, assembly GCF_023091745.1. Classification (NCBI taxonomy): domain Eukaryota; kingdom Metazoa; phylum Chordata; class Mammalia; order Artiodactyla; family Bovidae; genus Budorcas; species Budorcas taxicolor. The sequence goes on from NW_026291867.1 coordinate 90,753, forward strand.
CCACATCCAGAGGAGCCCCGTTTCCGCCTCGTAGCTCGAGATGAGGGATCCTTTCCCTGCTTCGGCGGGAAAGAGTTCCCGGCCTTCCCGTCGCATCTCAAGAGGAGGCCCTCTCAACAGGAACGGCGAGAGGAACTCCAGGGTCGTGCCACCATTCCAAGAGTCCCCCAGATGTCTCAGTCCATTCCAGAGGAACCTCTTTTCCCTTCACCGGCTCGTCTTTCACGCCGAGGATCGACTCACACCAAGGTGGCACGTGGCACAGCCCTGTGGGAAAGCCTCGAGGGACAGCCTCGAGGGAAAGCCACAGATCCCTTGATCCACGTGACAGGAAGCGTGACACTACTGCTGAAGCTCGGGAGGAAAGCGCACGTGCATGCCCCCACTCGAGACGAGGCCTGACTCCCCTGGGGAGACTCAGAAGCACCCCAAGATCCATGGCAACACTGGAGAGCAATCCTCAGGTTCCGGCCCCGACTCCACACAAGGACTGAGGCCCCGGCATGGACGGGAGAGGAATCCCGAGAGGTCCCCTAGCAACTCGCATGGGGACTGGCCTTTCCTGAGGCCACCAGAGCGGGTCCCTGAGGTCCCCGTCGTATCTCGAGAAGACCTGCCGCAACTCGAGAAAATCCAGGAGGTTCTCCCCTCCAGGCGAGATGAGGCCCATTTCCGCTGAGGCGTCTCGACGCTGATCACACCTCACCTCTGGAACTTCGAAAGGCTCCTTCACACCCTTGGTGCAAATCAAGAAGTTCCCCGACATACCCGTCTCCACTCGAGAGGAATCACGAGGGTCCCGCCCACATCCAGAGGAGCCCCGTTTCCGCCTCGTAGCTCGAGATGAGGGATCCTTTCCCTGCTTCGTCGGGAAAGAGTTCCCGGCCTTCCCGTCGCATCTCAAGAGGAGTCCCTCTCAACAGGAACGGCGAGAGGAACTCCAGGGTCGTGCCACCATTCCAAGAGTCCCCCAGATGTCTCAGTCCATTCCAGAGGAACCTCTTTTCCCTTCACCGGCTCGTCTTTCACGCCGAGGATCGACTCACACCAAGGTGGCACGTGGCACAGCCCTGTGGGAAAGCCTCGTGGGAAAGCCTCGAGGGACAGCCTCGAGGGAAAGCCACAGTTCCCTTGATCCATGTGACAGGAAGCGTGACACTACTGCTGCAGCTCGGGAGGAAAGCGCACGTGCATGCCCCCACTCGAGACGAGGCCTGACTCCCCTGGGGAGACTCAGAAGCACCCCAAGATCCATGGCAACACTGGAGAGGAATCCTCAGTTTCCGGCCCCGACTCCACACAAGGACTGAGGCCCCGGCATGGACGGGAGAGGAATCCCGAGAGGTCCCCTAGCAACTCGCATGGGGACTGGCCTTTCCTGAGGCCACAAGAGCGGGTCCCTGAGGTCCCCGTCGTAACTCGAGAAGACCTGCCACAACTCGAGAAAATCCAGGAGGTTCTCCCCTCCAGGCGAGATGAGGCCCAGTTCCGCTGAGGCGTCTCGAGGCTGATCACACCTCACCTCTGGAACTTCGAAAGGGTCCTTCACACCCTTGGTGCAAATCAAGAAGTTCCCCGACATACCCGTCTCCACTCGAGAGGAATCACGAGGGTCCCGCCCACATCCAGAGGAGCCCCGTTTCCGCCTCGTAGCTCGAGATGAGGGATCCTTTCCCTGCTTCGTCGGGAAAGAGTTCCCGGCCTTCCCGTCGCATCTCAAGAGGAGTCCCTCTCAACAGGAATGGCGAGAGGAACTCCAGGGTCGTGCCACCATTCCAAGAGTCCCCCAGATGTCTCAGTCCATTCCAGAGGAACCTCTTTTCCCTTCACCGGCTCGTCTTTCACGCCGAGGATCGACTCACACCAAGGTGGCACGTGGCACAGCCCTGTGGGAAAGCCTCGTGGGAAAGCCTCGAGGGACAGCCTCGAGGGAAAGCCAGAGATCCCTTGATCCACGTGACAGGAAGCGTGACACTACTGCTGCAGCTCGGGAGGAAAGCGCACGTGCATGCCCCCACTCGAGACGAGGCCTGACTCCCCTGGGGAGACTCAGAAGCACCCCAAGATCCATGGCAACACTGGAGAGGAATCCTCAGGTTCCGGCTCCGACTCCACACAAGGACTGAGGCCCCAGCATGGACGGGAGAGGAATCCCGAGAGGTCCCCTAGCAACTCGCATGGGGACTGGCCTTTCATGAGGCCACCAGAGCGGGTCCCTGAGGTCCCCGTTGTAACTCGAGAAGACCTGCCGCAACTCGAGAAAATCCAGGAGGTTCTCCCCTCCAGGCGAGATGAGGCGCATTTCCGCTGAGGCGTCTCGAGGCTGATCACACCTCACCTCTGGAACTTCGAAAGGCTCCTTCACACCCTTGGTGCAAATCAAGAAGTTCCCCGACACACCCGTCTCCACTCGAGAGGAATCACGAGGGTCCCGCCCACATCCAGAGGAGCCCCGTTTCCGCCTCGTAGCTCGAGATGAGGGATCCTTTCCCTGCTTCGGCGGGAAAGAGTTCCCGGCCTTCCCGTCGCATCTCAAGAGGAGGCCCTCTCAACAGGAACGGCGAGAGGAACTCCAGGGTCGTGCCACCATTCCAAGAGTCCCCCAGATGTCTCAGTCCATTCCAGAGGAACCTCTTTTCCCTTCACCGGCTCGTCTTTCACGCCGAGGATCGACTCACACCAAGGTGGCACGTGGCACAGCCCTGTGGGAAAGCCTCGAGGGACAGCCTCGAGGGAAAGCCACAGATCCCTTGATCCACGTGACAGGAAGCGTGACACTACTGCTGAAGCTCGGGAGGAAAGCGCACGTGCATGCCCCCACTCGAGACGAGGCCTGACTCCCCTGGGGAGACTCAGAAGCACCCCAAGATCCATGGCAACACTGGAGAGCAATCCTCAGGTTCCGGCCCCGACTCCACACAAGGACTGAGGCCCCGGCATGGACGGGAGAGGAATCCCGAGAGGTCCCCTAGCAACTCGCATGGGGACTGGCCTTTCCTGAGGCCACCAGAGCGGGTCCCTGAGGTCCCCGTCGTATCTCGAGAAGACCTGCCGCAACTCGAGAAAATCCAGGAGGTTCTCCCCTCCAGGCGAGATGAGGCCCATTTCCGCTGAGGCGTCTCGACGCTGATCACACCTCACCTCTGGAACTTCGAAAGGCTCCTTCACACCCTTGGTGCAAATCAAGAAGTTCCCCGACATACCCGTCTCCACTCGAGAGGAATCACGAGGGTCCCGCCCACATCCAGAGGAGCCCCGTTTCCACCTCGTAGCTCGAGATGAGGGATCCTTTCCCTGCTTCGTCGGGAAAGAGTTCCCGGCCTTCCCGTCGCATCTCAAGAGGAGTCCCTCTCAACAGGAACGGCGAGAGGAACTCCAGGGTCGTGCCACCATTCCAAGAGTCCCCCAGATGTCTCAGTCCATTCCAGAGGAACCTCTTTTCCCTTCACCGGCTCGTCTTTCACGCCGAGGATCGACTCACACCAAGGTGGCACGTGGCACAGCCCTGTGGGAAAGCCTCGTGGGAAAGCCTCGAGGGACAGCCTCGAGGGAAAGCCACAGATCCCTTGATCCATGTGACAGGAAGCGTGACACTACTGCTGCAGCTCGGGAGGAAAGCGCACGTGCATGCCCCCACTCGAGACGAGGCCTGACTCCCCTGGGGAGACTCAGAAGCACCCCAAGATCCATGGCAACACTGGAGAGGAATCCTCAGTTTCCGGCCCCGACTCCACACAAGGACTGAGGCCCCGGCATGGACGGGAGAGGAATCCCGAGAGGTCCCCTAGCAACTCGCATGGGGACTGGCCTTTCCTGAGGCCACAAGAGCGGGTCCCTGAGGTCCCCGTCGTAACTCGAGAAGACCTGCCACAACTCGAGAAAATCCAGGAGGTTCTCCCCTCCAGGCGAGATGAGGCCCAGTTCCGCTGAGGCGTCTCGAGGCTGATCACACCTCACCTCTGGAACTTCGAAAGGGTCCTTCACACCCTTGGTGCAAATCAAGAAGTTCCCCGACATACCCGTCTCCACTCGAGAGGAATCACGAGGGTCCCGCCCACATCCAGAGGAGCCCCGTTTCCGCCTCGTAGCTCGAGATGAGGGATCCTTTCCCTGCTTCGTCGGGAAAGAGTTCCCGGCCTTCCCGTCGCATCTCAAGAGGAGTCCCTCTCAACAGGAATGGCGAGAGGAACTCCAGGGTCGTGCCACCATTCCAAGAGTCCCCCAGATGTCTCAGTCCATTCCAGAGGAACCTCTTTTCCCTTCACCGGCTCGTCTTTCACGCCGAGGATCGACTCACACCAAGGTGGCACGTGGCACAGCCCTGTGGGAAAGCCTCGTGGGAAAGCCTCGAGGGACAGCCTCGAGGGAAAGCCAGAGATCCCTTGATCCACGTGACAGGAAGCGTGACACTACTGCTGCAGCTCGGGAGGAAAGCGCACGTGCATGCCCCCACTGGAGACGAGGCCTGACTCCCCTGGGGAGACTCAGAAGCACCCCAAGATCCATGGCAACACTGGAGAGGAATCCTCAGGTTCCGGCCCCGACTCCACAAAAGGACTGAGGCCCGGGCATGGACGGGAGAGGAATCCCGAGAGATCCCCTAGCAACTCGCATGGGGATTGGCCTTTCCTGAGGCCACCAGAACGGGTCCCTGAGGTCCCCGTCGTAACTCGAGAACACCTGCTGCAACTCGAGAAAATCCAGGAGGTTCTCCCCTCCAGGCGAGATGAGGCCCATTTCCGCTGAGGCGTCTCGACGCTGATCACACCTCACCTCTGGAACTTCGAAAGGCTCCTTCACACCCTTGGTGCAAATCAAGAAGTTCCCCGACAAACCCGTCTCCACTCGAGAGGAATCACGAGGGTCCCGCCCACATCCAGAGGAGCCCCGTTTCCGCCTCGTAGCTCGAGATGAGGGATCCTTTCCCTGCTTCGTCGGGAAAGAGTTCCCGGCCTTCCCGTCGCATCTCAAGAGGAGGCCCTCTCAACAGGAACGGCGAGAGGAACTCCAGGGTCGTGCCACCATTCCAAGAGTCCCCCAGATGTCTCAGTCCATTCCAGAGGAACCTCTTTTCCCTTCACCGGCTCGTCTTTCACGCCGAGGATCGACTCACACCAAGGTGGCACGTGGCACAGCCCTGTGGGAAAGCCTCGTGGGAAAGCCTCGAGGGACAGCCTCGAGGGAAAGCCACAGATCCCTTGATCCACGTGACAGGAAGCGTGACACTACTGCTGCAGCTCGGGAGGAAAGCGCACGTGCATGCCCCCACTCGAGACGAGGCCTGACTCCCCTGGGGAGACTCAGAAGCACCCCAAGATCCATGGCAACACTGGAGAGGAATCCTCAGGTTCCGGCCCCGACTCCACACAAGGACTGAGGCCCCGGCATGGACGGGAGAGGAATCCCGAGAGGTCCCCTAGCAACTCGCATGGGGACTGGCCTTTCCTGAGGCCACCAGAGCGGGTCCCTGAGGTCCCCGTCGTAACTCGAGAAGACCTGCCGCAACTTGAGAAAATCCAGGAGTTTCTCCCCTCCAGGCGAGATGAGGCCCATTTCCGCTGAGGCGTCTCGAGGCTGATCACACCTCACCTCTGGAACTTCGAAAGGCTCCTTCACACCCTTGGTGCAAATCAAGAAATTCCACGACATACCCGTCTCCACTCGAGAGGAATCACGAGGGTCCCGCCCACATCCAGAGGAGCTCCGTTTCCACCTCGTAGCTCGAGATGAGGGATCCTTTCCCTGCTTCGTCAGGAAAGAGTTCCCGGCGTTCCCGTCGCATCTCAAGAGGAGGCCCTCTCTACAGGAACGGCGAGAGGAACTCCAGGGTCGTGCCACCATTCCAAGAGTCCCCCAGATGTCTCAGTCCATTCCAGAGGAACCTCTTTTCCCTTCACCGGCTCGTCTTTCACGCCGAGGATCGACTCACACCAAGGTGGCACGTGGCACAGCCCTGTGGGAAAGCCTCGTGGGAAAGCCTCGAGGGAAAGCCACAGATCCCTTGATCCACGTGACAGGAAGCGTGACACTACTGCTGCAGCTCGGGAGGAAAGCGCACGTGCATGCCCCCACTCGAGACGAGGCCTGACTCCCCTGGGGAGACTCAGAAGCACCCCAAGATCCATGGCAACACTGGAGAGGAATCCTCAGGTTCCGGCCCCGACTCCACACAAGGACTGAGGCCCCGGCATGGACGGGAGAGGAATCCCGAGAGGTCCCCTAGCAACTCGCATGGGGACTGGCCTTTCCTGAGGCCACCAGAGCGGGTCCCTGAGGTCCCCGTCGTAACTCGAGAAGACCTGCCGCAACTCGAGAAAATCCAGGAGGTTCTCCCCTCCAGGCGAGATGAGGCCCATTTCCGCTGAGGCGTCTCGAGGCTGATCACACCTCACCTCTGGAATTTCGAAAGAGTCCTTCACACCCTTGGTGCAAATCAAGAAGTTCCCCGACATAGCCGTCTCCACTCGAGAGGAATCACGACGGTCCCGCCCACATCCAGAGGAGCCTCGTTTCCGCCTCGTAGCTCGAGATGAGGGATCCTTTCCCTGCTTCGTCGGGAAAGAGTGCCCGGCCTTCCCGTCGCATCTCAAGAGGAGGCCCTCTCAACAGGAACGGCGAGAGGAACTCCAGGGTCGTGCCACCATTCCAAGAGTCCCCCAGATGTCTCAGTCCATTCCAGAGGAACCTCTTTTCCCTTCACCGGCTCGTCTTTCACGCCGAGGATCGACTCACACCAAGGTGGCACGTGGCACAGCCCTGTGGGAAAGCCTCGAGGGACAGCCTCGAGGGAAAGCCACAGATCCCTTGATCCACGTGACAGGAAGCGTGACACTACTGCTGAAGCTCGGGAGGAAAGCGCACGTGCATGCCCCCACTCGAGACGAGGCCTGACTCCCCTGGGGAGACTCAGAAGCACCCCAAGATCCATGGCAACACTGGAGAGCAATCCTCAGGTTCCGGCCCCGACTCCACACAAGGACTGAGGCCCCGGCATGGACGGGAGAGGAATCCCGAGAGGTCCCCTAGCAACTCGCATGGGGACTGGCCTTTCCTGAGGCCACCAGAGCGGGTCCCTGAGGTCCCCGTCGTATCTCGAGAAGACCTGCCGCAACTCGAGAAAATCCAGGAGGTTCTCCCCTCCAGGCGAGATGAGGCCCATTTCCGCTGAGGCGTCTCGACGCTGATCACACCTCACCTCTGGAACTTCGAAAGGCTCCTTCACACCCTTGGTGCAAATCAAGAAGTTCCCCGACATACCCGTCTCCACTCGAGAGGAATCACGAGGGTCCCGCCCACATCCAGAGGAGCCCCGTTTCCACCTCGTAGCTCGAGATGAGGGATCCTTTCCCTGCTTCGTCGGGAAAGAGTTCCCGGCCTTCCCGTCGCATCTCAAGAGGAGTCCCTCTCAACAGGAACGGCGAGAGGAACTCCAGGGTCGTGCCACCATTCCAAGAGTCCCCCAGATGTCTCAGTCCATTCCAGAGGAACCTCTTTTCCCTTCACCGGCTCGTCTTTCACGCCGAGGATCGACTCACACCAAGGTGGCACGTGGCACAGCCCTGTGGGAAAGCCTCGTGGGAAAGCCTCGAGGGACAGCCTCGAGGGAAAGCCACAGATCCCTTGATCCATGTGACAGGAAGCGTGACACTACTGCTGCAGCTCGGGAGGAAAGCGCACGTGCATGCCCCCACTCGAGACGAGGCCTGACTCCCCTGGGGAGACTCAGAAGCACCCCAAGATCCATGGCAACACTGGAGAGGAATCCTCAGTTTCCGGCCCCGACTCCACACAAGGACTGAGGCCCCGGCATGGACGGGAGAGGAATCCCGAGAGGTCCCCTAGCAACTCGCATGGGGACTGGCCTTTCCTGAGGCCACAAGAGCGGGTCCCTGAGGTCCCCGTCGTAACTCGAGAAGACCTGCCACAACTCGAGAAAATCCAGGAGGTTCTCCCCTCCAGGCGAGATGAGGCCCAGTTCCGCTGAGGCGTCTCGAGGCTGATCACACCTCACCTCTGGAACTTCGAAAGGGTCCTTCACACCCTTGGTGCAAATCAAGAAGTTCCCCGACATACCCGTCTCCACTCGAGAGGAATCACGAGGGTCCCGCCCACATCCAGAGGAGCCCCGTTTCCGCCTCGTAGCTCGAGATGAGGGATCCTTTCCCTGCTTCGTCGGGAAAGAGTTCCCGGCCTTCCCGTCGCATCTCAAGAGGAGTCCCTCTCAACAGGAATGGCGAGAGGAACTCCAGGGTCGTGCCACCATTCCAAGAGTCCCCCAGATGTCTCAGTCCATTCCAGAGGAACCTCTTTTCCCTTCACCGGCTCGTCTTTCACGCCGAGGATCGACTCACACCAAGGTGGCACGTGGCACAGCCCTGTGGGAAAGCCTCGTGGGAAAGCCTCGAGGGACAGCCTCGAGGGAAAGCCAGAGATCCCTTGATCCACGTGACAGGAAGCGTGACACTACTGCTGCAGCTCGGGAGGAAAGCGCACGTGCATGCCCCCACTCGAGACGAGGCCTGACTCCCCTGGGGAGACTCAGAAGCACCCCAAGATCCATGGCAACACTGGAGAGGAATCCTCAGGTTCCGGCCCCGACTCCACAAAAGGACTGAGGCCCGGGCATGGACGGGAGAGGAATCCCGAGAGATCCCCTAGCAACTCGCATGGGGATTGGCCTTTCCTGAGGCCACCAGAACGGGTCCCTGAGGTCCCCGTCGTAACTCGAGAACACCTGCTGCAACTCGAGAAAATCCAGGAGGTTCTCCCCTCCAGGCGAGATGAGGCCCATTTCCGCTGAGGCGTCTCGAGGCTGATCACACCTCACCTCTGGAACTTCGAAAGGCTCCTTCACACCCTTGGTGCAAATCAAGAAGTTCCCCGACAAACCCGTCTCCACTCGAGAGGAATCACGAGGGTCCCGCCCACATCCAGAGGAGCCCCGTTTCCGCCTCGTAGCTCGAGATGAGGGATCCTTTCCCTGCTTCGTCGGGAAAGAGTTCCCGGCCTTCCCGTCGCATCTCAAGAGGAGGCCCTCTCAACAGGAACGGCGAGAGGAACTCCAGGGTCGTGCCACCATTCCAAGAGTCCCCCAGATGTCTCAGTCCATTCCAGAGGAACCTCTTTTCCCTTCACCGGCTCGTCTTTCACGCCGAGGATCGACTCACACCAAGGTGGCACGTGGCACAGCCCTGTGGGAAAGCCTCGTGGGAAAGCCTCGAGGGACAGCCTCGAGGGAAAGCCACAGATCCCTTGATCCACGTGACAGGAAGCGTGACACTACTGCTGCAGCTCGGGAGGAAAGCGCACGTGCATGCCCCCACTCGAGACGAGGCCTGACTCCCCTGGGGAGACTCAGAAGCACCCCAAGATCCATGGCAACACTGGAGAGGAATCCTCAGGTTCCGGCCCCGACTCCACACAAGGACTGAGGCCCCGGCATGGACGGGAGAGGAATCCCGAGAGGTCCCCTAGCAACTCGCATGGGGACTGGCCTTTCCTGAGGCCACCAGAGCGGGTCCCTGAGGTCCCCGTCGTAACTCGAGAAGACCTGCCGCAACTTGAGAAAATCCAGGAGTTTCTCCCCTCCAGGCGAGATGAGGCCCATTTCCGCTGAGGCGTCTCGAGGCTGATCACACCTCACCTCTGGAACTTCGAAAGGCTCCTTCACACCCTTGGTGCAAATCAAGAAATTCCACGACATACCCGTCTCCACTCGAGAGGAATCACGAGGGTCCCGCCCACATCCAGAGGAGCCCCGTTTCCGCCTCGTAGCTCGAGATGAGGGATCCTTTCCCTGCTTCGTCGGGAAAGAGTTCCCGGCCTTCCCGTCGCATCTCAAGAGGAGTCCCTCTCAACAGGAATGGCGAGAGGAACTCCAGGGTCGTGCCACCATTCCAAGAGTCCCCCAGATGTCTCAGTCCATTCCAGAGGAACCTCTTTTCCCTTCACCGGCTCGTCTTTCACGCCGAGGATCGACTCACACCAAGGTGGCACGTGGCACAGCCCTGTGGGAAAGCCTCGTGGGAAAGCCTCGAGGGACAGCCTCGAGGGAAAGCCAGAGATCCCTTGATCCACGTGACAGGAAGCGTGACACTACTGCTGCAGCTCGGGAGGAAAGCGCACGTGCATGCCCCCACTCGAGACGAGGCCTGACTCCCCTGGGGAGACTCAGAAGCACCCCAAGATCCATGGCAACACTGGAGAGGAATCCTCAGGTTCCGGCCCCGACTCCACAAAAGGACTGAGGCCCGGGCATGGACGGGAGAGGAATCCCGAGAGATCCCCTAGCAACTCGCATGGGGATTGGCCTTTCCTGAGGCCACCAGAACGGGTCCCTGAGGTCCCCGTCGTAACTCGAGAACACCTGCTGCAACTCGAGAAAATCCAGGAGGTTCTCCCCTCCAGGCGAGATGAGGCCCATTTCCGCTGAGGCGTCTCGAGGCTGATCACACCTCACCTCTGGAACTTCGAAAGGCTCCTTCACACCCTTGGTGCAAATCAAGAAGTTCCCCGACAAACCCGTCTCCACTCGAGAGGAATCACGAGGGTCCCGCCCACATCCAGAGGAGCCCCGTTTCCGCCTCGTAGCTCGAGATGAGGGATCCTTTCCCTGCTTCGTCGGGAAAGAGTTCCCGGCCTTCCCGTCGCATCTCAAGAGGAGGCCCTCTCAACAGGAACGGCGAGAGGAACTCCAGGGTCGTGCCACCATTCCAAGAGTCCCCCAGATGTCTCAGTCCATTCCAGAGGAACCTCTTTTCCCTTCACCGGCTCGTCTTTCACGCCGAGGATCGACTCACACCAAGGTGGCACGTGGCACAGCCCTGTGGGAAAGCCTCGTGGGAAAGCCTCGAGGGACAGCCTCGAGGGAAAAGCCACAGATCCCTTGATCCACGTGACAGGAAGCGTGACACTACTGCTGCAGCTCGGGAGGAAAGCGCACGTGCATGCCCCCACTCGAGACGAGGCCTGACTCCCCTGGGGAGACTCAGAAGCACCCCAAGATCCATGGCAACACTGGAGAGGAATCCTCAGGTTCCGGCCCCGACTCCACACAAGGACTGAGGCCCCGGCATGGACGGGAGAGGAATCCCGAGAGGTCCCCTAGCAACTCGCATGGGGACTGGCCTTTCCTGAGGCCACCAGAGCGGGTCCCTGAGGTCCCCGTCGTAACTCGAGAAGACCTGCCGCAACTTGAGAAAATCCAGGAGTTTCTCCCCTCCAGGCGAGATGAGGCCCATTTCCGCTGAGGCGTCTCGAGGCTGATCACACCTCACCTCTGGAACTTCGAAAGGCTCCTTCACACCCTTGGTGCAAATCAAGAAATTCCACGACATACCCGTCTCCACTCGAGAGGAATCACGAGGGTCCCGCCCACATCCAGAGGAGCTCCGTTTCCACCTCGTAGCTCGAGATGAGGGATCCTTTCCCTGCTTCGTCAGGAAAGAGTTCCCGGCGTTCCCGTCGCATCTCAAGAGGAGGCCCTCTCTACAGGAACGGCGAGAGGAACTCCAGGGTCGTGCCACCATTCCAAGAGTCCCCCAGATGTCTCAGTCCATTCCAGAGGAACCTCTTTTCCCTTCACCGGCTCGTCTTTCACGCCGAGGATCGACTCACACCAAGGTGGCACGTGGCACAGCCCTGTGGGAAAGCCTCGTGGGAAAGCCTCGAGGGAAAGCCACAGATCCCTTGATCCACGTGACAGGAAGCGTGACACTACTGCTGCAGCTCGGGAGGAAAGCGCACGTGCATGCCCCCACTCGAGACGAGGCCTGACTCCCCTGGGGAGACTCAGAAGCACCCCAAGATCCATGGCAACACTGGAGAGGAATCCTCAGGTTCCGGCCCCGACTCCACACAAGGACTGAGGCCCCGGCATGGACGGGAGAGGAATCCCGAGAGGTCCCCTAGCAACTCGCATGGGGACTGGCCTTTCCTGAGGCCACCAGAGCGGGTCCCTGAGGTCCCCGTCGTAACTCGAGAAGACCTGCCGCAACTCGAGAAAATCCAGGAGGTTCTCCCCTCCAGGCGAGATGAGGCCCATTTCCGCTGAGGCGTCTCGAGGCTGATCACACCTCACCTCTGGAATTTCGAAAGAGTCCTTCACACCCTTGGTGCAAATCAAGAAGTTCCCCGACATAGCCGTCTCCACTCGAGAGGAATCACGACGGTCCCGCCCACATCCAGAGGAGCCTCGTTTCCGCCTCGTAGCTCGAGATGAGGGATCCTTTCCCTGCTTCGTCGGGAAAGAGTGCCCGGCCTTCCCGTCGCATCTCAAGAGGAGGCCCTCTCAACAGGAACGGCGAGAGGAACTCCAGGGTCGTGCCACCATTCCAAGAGTCCCCCAGATGTCTCAGTCCATTCCAGAGGAACCTCTTTTCCCTTCACCGGCTCGTCTTTCACGCCGAGGATCGACTCACACCAAGGTGGCACGTGGCACAGCCCTGTGGGAAAGCCTCGTGGGAAAGCCTCGAGGGACAGCCTCGAGGGAAAGCCACAGATCCCTTGATCCACGTGACAGGAAGCGTGACACTACTGCTGCAGCTCGGGAGGAAAGCGCACGTGCATGCCCCCACTCGAGACGAGGCCTGACTCCCCTGGGGAGACTCAGAAGCACCCCAAGATCCATGGCAACACTGGAGAGCAATCCTCAGGTTCCGGCCCCGACTCCACACAAGGACTGAGGCCCCGGCATGGACGGGAGAGGAATCCCGAGAGGTCCCCTAGCAACTCGCATGGGGACTGGCCTTTCCTGAGGCCACCAGAGCGGGTCCCTGAGGTCCCCGTCGTAACTCGAGAAGACCTGCCGCAACTCGAGAAAATCCAGGAGGTTCTCCCCTCCAGGCGAGATGAGGCCCATTTCCGCTGAGGCTTCTCGATGCTGATCACACCTCACCTCTGGAACTTCGAAAGGGTCTTTCACACCCTTGGTGCAAATCAAGAAGTTCCCCGACCTTGCAGTCTCCACTCGAGAGGAATCACGAGGGTCCCGCCCACATCCAGAGGAGCCCCGTTTCCGCCTCGTAGCTCGAGATGAGCGATCCTTTCCCTGCTTCGTCGGGAAAGAGTTCCCGGCGTTCCCGTCGCATCTCAAGAGGAGGCCCTCTCAACAGGAACGGCGAGAGGAACTCCAGGGTCGTGCCACCATTCCAAGAGTCCCCCAGATGTCTCAGTCCATTCCAGAGGAACCTCTTTTCCCTTCACCGGCTCGTCTTTCACGCCGAGGATCGACTCACACCAAGGTGGCACGTGGCACAGCCCTGTGGGAAAGCCTCGAGGGACAGCCTCGAGGGAAAGCCACAGATCCCTTGATCCACGTGACAGGAAGCGTGACACTACTGCTGAAGCTCGGGAGGAAAGCGCACGTGCATGCCCCCACTCGAGACAAGGCCTGACTCCCCTGGGGAGACTCAGAAGCACCCCAAGATCCATGGCAACACTGGAGAGCAATCCTCAGGTTCCGGCCCCGACTCCACACAAGGACTGAGGCCCCGGCATGGACGGGAGAGGAATCCCGAGAGGTCCCCTAGCAACTCGCATGGGGACTGGCCTTTCCTGAGGCCACCAGAGCGGGTCCCTGAGGTCCCCGTCGTATCTCGAGAAGACCTGCCGCAACTCGAGAAAATCCAGGAGGTTCTCCCCTCCAGGCGAGATGAGGCCCATTTCCGCTGAGGCGTCTCGACGCTGATCACACCTCACCTCTGGAACTTCGAAAGGCTCCTTCACACCCTTGGTGCAAATCAAGAAGTTCCCCGACATACCCGTCTCCACTCGAGAGGAATCACGAGGGTCCCGCCCACATCCAGAGGAGCCCCGTTTCCACCTCGTAGCTCGAGATGAGGGATCCTTTCCCTGCTTCGTCGGGAAAGAGTTCCCGGCCTTCCCGTCGCATCTCAAGAGGAGTCCCTCTCAACAGGAACGGCGAGAGGAACTCCAGGGTCGTGCCACCATTCCAAGAGTCCCCCAGATGTCTCAGTCCATTCCAGAGGAACCTCTTTTCCCTTCACCGGCTCGTCTTTCACGCCGAGGATCGACTCACACCAAGGTGGCACGTGGCACAGCCCTGTGGGAAAGCCTCGTGGGAAAGCCTCGAGGGACAGCCTCGAGGGAAAGCCACAGATCCCTTGATCCACGTGACAGGAAGCGTGACACTACTGCTGCAGCTCGGGAGGAAAGCGCACGTGCATGCCCCCACTCGAGACGAGGCCTGACTCCCCTGGGGAGACTCAGAAGCACCCCAAGATCCATGGCAACACTGGAGAGGAATCCTCAGGTTCCGGCCCCGACTCCACACAAGGACTGAGGCCCCGGCATGGACGGGAGAGGAATCCCGAGAGGTCCCCTAGCAACTCGCATGGGGACTGGCCTTTCCTGAGGCCACCAGAGCGGGTCCCTGAGGTCCCCGTCGTAACTCGAGAAGACCTGCCGCAACTTGAGAAAATCCAGGAGTTTCTCCCCTCCAGGCGAGATGAGGCCCATTTCCGCTGAGGCGTCTCGAGGCTGATCACACCTCACCTCTGGAACTTCGAAAGGCTCCTTCACACCCTTGGTGCAAATCAAGAAATTCCACGACATACCCGTCTCCACTCGAGAGGAATCACGAGGGTCCCGCCCACATCCAGAGGAGCTCCGTTTCCACCTCGTAGCTCGAGATGAGGGATCCTTTCCCTGCTTCGTCAGGAAAGAGTTCCCGGCGTTCCCGTCGCATCTCAAGAGGAGGCCCTCTCTACAGGAACGGCGAGAGGAACTCCAGGGTCGTGCCACCATTCCAAGAGTCCCCCAGATGTCTCAGTCCATTCCAGAGGAACCTCTTTTCCCTTCACCGGCTCGTCTTTCACGCCGAGGATCGACTCACACCAAGGTGGCACGTGGCACAGCCCTGTGGGAAAGCCTCGTGGGAAAGCCTCGAGGGAAAGCCACAGATCCCTTGATCCACGTGACAGGAAGCGTGACACTACTGCTGCAGCTCGGGAGGAAAGCGCACGTGCATGCCCCCACTCGAGACGAGGCCTGACTCCCCTGGGGAGACTCAGAAGCACCCCAAGATCCATGGCAACACTGGAGAGGAATCCTCAGGTTCCGGCCCCGACTCCACACAAGGACTGAGGCCCCGGCATGGACGGGAGAGGAATCCCGAGAGGTCCCCTAGCAACTCGCATGGGGACTGGCCTTTCCTGAGGCCACCAGAGCGGGTCCCTGAGGTCCCCGTCGTAACTCGAGAAGACCTGCCGCAACTCGAGAAAATCCAGGAGGTTCTCCCCTCCAGGCGAGATGAGGCCCATTTCCGCTGAGGCGTCTCGAGGCTGATCACACCTCACCTCTGGAATTTCGAAAGAGTCCTTCACACCCTTGGTGCAAATCAAGAAGTTCCCCGACATAGCCGTCTCCACTCGAGAGGAATCACGACGGTCCCGCCCACATCCAGAGGAGCCTCGTTTCCGGCTCGTAGCTCGAGATGAGGGATCCTTTCCCTGCTTCGTCGGGAAAGAGTGCCCGGCCTTCCCGTCGCATCTCAAGAGGAGGCCCTCTCAACAGGAACGGCGAGAGGAACTCCAGGGTCGTGCCACCATTCCAAGAGTCCCCCAGATGTCTCAGTCCATTCCAGAGGAACCTCTTTTCCCTTCACCGGCTCGTCTTTCACGCCGAGGATCGACTCACACCAAGGTGGCACGTGGCACAGCCCTGTGGGAAAGCCTCGTGGGAAAGCCTCGAGGGACAGCCTCGAGGGAAAGCCACAGATCCCTTGATCCACGTGACAGGAAGCGTGACACTACTGCTGCAGCTCGGGAGGAAAGCGCACGTGCATGCCCCCACTCGAGACGAGGCCTGACTCCCCTGGGGAGACTCAGAAGCACCCCAAGATCCATGGCAACACTGGAGAGCAATCCTCAGGTTCCGGCCCCGACTCCACACAAGGACTGAGGCCCCGGCATGGACGGGAGAGGAATCCCGAGAGGTCCCCTAGCAACTCGCATGGGGACTGGCCTTTCCTGAGGCCACCAGAGCGGGTCCCTGAGGTCCCCGTCGTAACTCGAGAAGACCTGCCGCAACTCGAGAAAATCCAGGAGGTTCTCCCCTCCAGGCGAGATGAGGCCCATTTCCGCTGAGGCTTCTCGATGCTGATCACACCTCACCTCTGGAACTTCGAAAGGGTCTTTCACACCCTTGGTGCAAATCAAGAAGTTCCCCGACCTTGCAGTCTCCACTCGAGAGGAATCACGAGGGTCCCGCCCACATCCAGAGGAGCCCCGTTTCCGCCTCGTAGCTCGAGATGAGCGATCCTTTCCCTGCTTCGTCGGGAAAGAGTTCCCGGCGTTCCCGTCGCATCTCAAGAGGAGGCCCTCTCAACAGGAACGGCGAGAGGAACTCCAGGGTCGTGCCACCATTCCAAGAGTCCCCCAGATGTCTCAGTCCATTCCAGAGGAACCTCTTTTCCCTTCACCGGCTCGTCTTTCACGCCGAGGATCGACTCACACCAAGGTGGCACGTGGCACAGCCCTGTGGGAAAGCCTCGAGGGACAGCCTCGATGGAAAGCCACAGATCCCTTGATCCACGTGACAGGAAGCGTGACACTACTGCTGAAGCTCGGGAGGAAAGCGCACGTGCATGCCCCCACTCGAGACAAGGCCTGACTCCCCTGGGGAGACTCAGAAGCACCCCAAGATCCATGGCAACACTGGAGAGCAATCCTCAGGTTCCGGCCCCGACTCCACACAAGGACTGAGGCCCCGGCATGGACGGGAGAGGAATCCCGAGAGGTCCCCTAGCAACTCGCATGGGGACTGGCCTTTCCTGAGGCCACCAGAGCGGGTCCCTGAGGTCCCCGTCGTATCTCGAGAAGACCTGCCGCAACTCGAGAAAATCCAGGAGGTTCTCCCCTCCAGGCGAGATGAGGCCCATTTCCGCTGAGGCGTCTCGACGCTGATCACACCTCACCTCTGGAACTTCGAAAGGCTCCTTCACACCCTTGGTGCAAATCAAGAAGTTCCCCGACATACCCGTCTCCACTCGAGAGGAATCACGAGGGTCCCGCCCACATCCAGAGGAGCCCCGTTTCCACCTCGTAGCTCGAGATGAGGGATCCTTTCCCTGCTTCGTCGGGAAAGAGTTCCCGGCCTTCCCGTCGCATCTCAAGAGGAGTCCCTCTCAACAGGAACGGCGAGAGGAACTCCAGGGTCGTGCCACCATTCCAAGAGTCCCCCAGATGTCTCAGTCCATTCCAGAGGAACCTCTTTTCCCTTCACCGGCTCGTCTTTCACGCCGAGGATCGACTCACACCAAGGTGGCACGTGGCACAGCCCTGTGGGAAAGCCTCGTGGGAAAGCCTCGAGGGACAGCCTCGAGGGAAAGCCACAGATCCCTTGATCCATGTGACAGGAAGCGTGACACTACTGCTGCAGCTCGGGAGGAAAGCGCACGTGCATGCCCCCACTCGAGACGAGGCCTGACTCCCCTGGGAGACTCAGAAGCACCCCAAGATCCATGGCAACACTGGAGAGGAATCCTCAGTTTCCGGCCCCGACTCCACACAAGGACTGAGGCCCCGGCATGGACGGGAGAGGAATCCCGAGAGGTCCCCTAGCAACTCGCATGGGGACTGGCCTTTCCTGAGGCCACAAGAGCGGGTCCCTGAGGTCCCCGTCGTAACTCGAGAAGACCTGCCACAACTCGAGAAAATCCAGGAGGTTCTCCCCTCCAGGCGAGATGAGGCCCAGTTCCGCTGAGGCGTCTCGAGGCTGATCACACCTCACCTCTGGAACTTCGAAAGGGTCCTTCACACCCTTGGTGCAAATCAAGAAGTTCCCCGACATACCCGTCTCCACTCGAGAGGAATCACGAGGGTCCCGCCCACATCCAGAGGAGCCCCGTTTCCGCCTCGTAGCTCGAGATGAGGGATCCTTTCCCTGCTTCGTCGGGAAAGAGTTCCCGGCCTTCCCGTCGCATCTCAAGAGGAGTCCCTCTCAACAGGAATGGCGAGAGGAACTCCAGGGTCGTGCCACCATTCCAAGAGTCCCCCAGATGTCTCAGTCCATTCCAGAGGAACCTCTTTTCCCTTCACCGGCTCGTCTTTCACGCCGAGGATCGACTCACACCAAGGTGGCACGTGGCACAGCCCTGTGGGAAAGCCTCGAGGGACAGCCTCGAGGGAAAGCCACAGATCCCTTGATCCACGTGACAGGAAGCGTGACACTACTGCTGAAGCTCGGGAGGAAAGCGCACGTGCATGCCCCCACTCGAGACAAGGCCTGACTCCCCTGGGGAGACTCAGAAGCACCCCAAGATCCATGGCAACACTGGAGAGCAATCCTCAGGTTCCGGCCCCGACTCCACACAAGGACTGAGGCCCCGGCATGGACGGGAGAGGAATCCCGAGAGGTCCCCTAGCAACTCGCATGGGGACTGGCCTTTCCTGAGGCCACCAGAGCGGGTCCCTGAGGTCCCCGTCGTATCTCGAGAAGACCTGCCGCAACTCGAGAAAATCCAGGAGGTTCTCCCCTCCAGGCGAGATGAGGCCCATTTCCGCTGAGGCGTCTCGACGCTGATCACACCTCACCTCTGGAACTTCGAAAGGCTCCTTCACACCCTTGGTGCAAATCAAGAAGTTCCCCGACATACCCGTCTCCACTCGAGAGGAATCACGAGGGTCCCGCCCACATCCAGAGGAGCCCCGTTTCCACCTCGTAGCTCGAGATGAGGGATCCTTTCCCTGCTTCGTCGGGAAAGAGTTCCCGGCCTTCCCGTCGCATCTCAAGAGGAGTCCCTCTCAACAGGAACGGCGAGAGGAACTCCAGGGTCGTGCCACCATTCCAAGAGTCCCCCAGATGTCTCAGTCCATTCCAGAGGAACCTCTTTTCCCTTCACCGGCTCGTCTTTCACGCCGAGGATCGACTCACACCAAGGTGGCACGTGGCACAGCCCTGTGGGAAAGCCTCGTGGGAAAGCCTCGAGGGACAGCCTCGAGGGAAAGCCACAGATCCCTTGATCCACGTGACAGGAAGCGTGACACTACTGCTGCAGCTCGGGAGGAAAGCGCACGTGCATGCCCCCACTCGAGACGAGGCCTGACTCCCCTGGGGAGACTCAGAAGCACCCCAAGATCCATGGCAACACTGGAGAGGAATCCTCAGGTTCCGGCCCCGACTCCACACAAGGACTGAGGCCCCGGCATGGACGGGAGAGGAATCCCGAGAGGTCCCCTAGCAACTCGCATGGGGACTGGCCTTTCCTGAGGCCACCAGAGCGGGTCCCTGAGGTCCCCGTCGTAACTCGAGAAGACCTGCCGCAACTTGAGAAAATCCAGGAGTTTCTCCCCTCCAGGCGAGATGAGGCCCATTTCCGCTGAGGCGTCTCGAGGCTGATCACACCTCACCTCTGGAACTTCGAAAGGCTCCTTCACACCCTTGGTGCAAATCAAGAAATTCCACGACATACCCGTCTCCACTCGAGAGGAATCACGAGGGTCCCGCCCACATCCAGAGGAGCTCCGTTTCCACCTCGTAGCTCGAGATGAGGGATCCTTTCCCTGCTTCGTCAGGAAAGAGTTCCCGGCGTTCCCGTCGCATCTCAAGAGGAGGCCCTCTCTACAGGAACGGCGAGAGGAACTCCAGGGTCGTGCCACCATTCCAAGAGTCCCCCAGATGTCTCAGTCCATTCCAGAGGAACCTCTTTTCCCTTCACCGGCTCGTCTTTCACGCCGAGGATCGACTCACACCAAGGTGGCACGTGGCACAGCCCTGTGGGAAAGCCTCGTGGGAAAGCCTCGAGGGAAAGCCACAGATCCCTTGATCCACGTGACAGGAAGCGTGACACTACTGCTGCAGCTCGGGAGGAAAGCGCACGTGCATGCCCCCACTCGAGACGAGGCCTGACTCCCCTGGGGAGACTCAGAAGCACCCCAAGATCCATGGCAACACTGGAGAGGAATCCTCAGGTTCCGGCCCCGACTCCACACAAGGACTGAGGCCCCGGCATGGACGGGAGAGGAATCCCGAGAGGTCCCCTAGCAACTCGCATGGGGACTGGCCTTTCCTGAGGCCACCAGAGCGGGTCCCTGAGGTCCCCGTCGTAACTCGAGAAGACCTGCCGCAACTCGAGAAAATCCAGGAGGTTCTCCCCTCCAGGCGAGATGAGGCCCATTTCCGCTGAGGCGTCTCGAGGCTGATCACACCTCACCTCTGGAATTTCGAAAGAGTCCTTCACACCCTTGGTGCAAATCAAGAAGTTCCCCGACATAGCCGTCTCCACTCGAGAGGAATCACGACGGTCCCGCCCACATCCAGAGGAGCCTCGTTTCCGGCTCGTAGCTCGAGATGAGGGATCCTTTCCCTGCTTCGTCGGGAAAGAGTGCCCGGCCTTCCCGTCGCATCTCAAGAGGAGGCCCTCTCAACAGGAACGGCGAGAGGAACTCCAGGGTCGTGCCACCATTCCAAGAGTCCCCCAGATGTCTCAGTCCATTCCAGAGGAACCTCTTTTCCCTTCACCGGCTCGTCTTTCACGCCGAGGATCGACTCACACCAAGGTGGCACGTGGCACAGCCCTGTGGGAAAGCCTCGTGGGAAAGCCTCGAGGGACAGCCTCGAGGGAAAGCCACAGATCCCTTGATCCACGTGACAGGAAGCGTGACACTACTGCTGCAGCTCGGGAGGAAAGCGCACGTGCATGCCCCCACTCGAGACGAGGCCTGACTCCCCTGGGGAGACTCAGAAGCACCCCAAGATCCATGGCAACACTGGAGAGCAATCCTCAGGTTCCGGCCCCGACTCCACACAAGGACTGAGGCCCCGGCATGGACGGGAGAGGAATCCCGAGAGGTCCCCTAGCAACTCGCATGGGGACTGGCCTTTCCTGAGGCCACCAGAGCGGGTCCCTGAGGTCCCCGTCGTAACTCGAGAAGACCTGCCGCAACTCGAGAAAATCCAGGAGGTTCTCCCCTCCAGGCGAGATGAGGCCCATTTCCGCTGAGGCTTCTCGATGCTGATCACACCTCACCTCTGGAACTTCGAAAGGGTCTTTCACACCCTTGGTGCAAATCAAGAAGTTCCCCGACCTTGCAGTCTCCACTCGAGAGGAATCACGAGGGTCCCGCCCACATCCAGAGGAGCCCCGTTTCCGCCTCGTAGCTCGAGATGAGCGATCCTTTCCCTGCTTCGTCGGGAAAGAGTTCCCGGCGTTCCCGTCGCATCTCAAGAGGAGGCCCTCTCAACAGGAACGGCGAGAGGAACTCCAGGGTCGTGCCACCATTCCAAGAGTCCCCCAGATGTCTCAGTCCATTCCAGAGGAACCTCTTTTCCCTTCACCGGCTCGTCTTTCACGCCGAGGATCGACTCACACCAAGGTGGCACGTGGCACAGCCCTGTGGGAAAGCCTCGAGGGACAGCCTCGAGGGAAAGCCACAGATCCCTTGATCCACGTGACAGGAAGCGTGACACTACTGCTGAAGCTCGGGAGGAAAGCGCACGTGCATGCCCCCACTCGAGACAAGGCCTGACTCCCCTGGGGAGACTCAGAAGCACCCCAAGATCCATGGCAACACTGGAGAGCAATCCTCAGGTTCCGGCCCCGACTCCACACAAGGACTGAGGCCCCGGCATGGACGGGAGAGGAATCCCGAGAGGTCCCCTAGCAACTCGCATGGGGACTGGCCTTTCCTGAGGCCACCAGAGCGGGTCCCTGAGGTCCCCGTCGTATCTCGAGAAGACCTGCCGCAACTCGAGAAAATCCAGGAGGTTCTCCCCTCCAGGCGAGATGAGGCCCATTTCCGCTGAGGCGTCTCGACGCTGATCACACCTCACCTCTGGAACTTCGAAAGGCTCCTTCACACCCTTGGTGCAAATCAAGAAGTTCCCCGACATACCCGTCTCCACTCGAGAGGAATCACGAGGGTCCCGCCCACATCCAGAGGAGCCCCGTTTCCACCTCGTAGCTCGAGATGAGGGATCCTTTCCCTGCTTCGTCGGGAAAGAGTTCCCGGCCTTCCCGTCGCATCTCAAGAGGAGTCCCTCTCAACAGGAACGGCGAGAGGAACTCCAGGGTCGTGCCACCATTCCAAGAGTCCCCCAGATGTCTCAGTCCATTCCAGAGGAACCTCTTTTCCCTTCACCGGCTCGTCTTTCACGCCGAGGATCGACTCACACCAAGGTGGCACGTGGCACAGCCCTGTGGGAAAGCCTCGTGGGAAAGCCTCGAGGGACAGCCTCGAGGGAAAGCCACAGATCCCTTGATCCATGTGACAGGAAGCGTGACACTACTGCTGCAGCTCGGGAGGAAAGCGCACGTGCATGCCCCCACTCGAGACGAGGCCTGACTCCCCTGGGGAGACTCAGAAGCACCCCAAGATCCATGGCAACACTGGAGAGGAATCCTCAGTTTCCGGCCCCGACTCCACACAAGGACTGAGGCCCCGGCATGGACGGGAGAGGAATCCCGAGAGGTCCCCTAGCAACTCGCATGGGGACTGGCCTTTCCTGAGGCCACAAGAGCGGGTCCCTGAGGTCCCCGTCGTAACTCGAGAAGACCTGCCACAACTCGAGAAAATCCAGGAGGTTCTCCCCTCCAGGCGAGATGAGGCCCAGTTCCGCTGAGGCGTCTCGAGGCTGATCACACCTCACCTCTGGAACTTCGAAAGGGTCCTTCACACCCTTGGTGCAAATCAAGAAGTTCCCCGACATACCCGTCTCCACTCGAGAGGAATCACGAGGGTCCCGCCCACATCCAGAGGAGCCCCGTTTCCGCCTCGTAGCTCGAGATGAGGGATCCTTTCCCTGCTTCGTCGGGAAAGAGTTCCCGGCCTTCCCGTCGCATCTCAAGAGGAGTCCCTCTCAACAGGAATGGCGAGAGGAACTCCAGGGTCGTGCCACCATTCCAAGAGTCCCCCAGATGTCTCAGTCCATTCCAGAGGAACCTCTTTTCCCTTCACCGGCTCGTCTTTCACGCCGAGGATCGACTCACACCAAGGTGGCACGTGGCACAGCCCTGTGGGAAAGCCTCGTTGGAAAGCCTCGAGGGACAGCCTCGAGGGAAAGCCAGAGATCCCTTGATCCACGTGACAGGAAGCGTGACACTACTGCTGCAGCTCGGGAGGAAAGCGCACGTGCATGCCCCCACTCGAGACGAGGCCTGACTCACCTCGGGAGACTCAGAAGCACCCCAAGATCCATGGCAACACTGGAGAGGAATCCTCAGGTTCCGGCCCCGACTCCACAAAAGGACTGAGGCCCGGGCATGGACGGGAGAGGAATCCCGAGAGATCCCCTAGCAACTCGCATGGGGATTGGCCTTTCCTGAGGCCACCAGAACGGGTCCCTGAGGTCCCCGTCGTAACTCGAGAACACCTGCTGCAACTCGAGAAAATCCAGGAGGTTCTCCCCTCCAGGCGAGATGAGGCCCATTTCCGCTGAGGCGTCTCGAGGCTGATCACACCTCACCTCTGGAACTTCGAAAGGCTCCTTCACACCCTTGGTGCAAATCAAGAAGTTCCCCGACATACCCGTCTCCACTCGAGAGGAATCACGAGGGTCCCGCCCACATCCAGAGGAGCCCCGTTTCCGCCTCGTAGCTCGAGATGAGGGATCCTTTCCCTGCTTCGTCGGGAAAGAGTTCCCGGCCTTCCCGTCGCATCTCAAGAGGAGGCCCTCTCAACAGGAACGGCGAGAGGAACTCCAGGGTCGTGCCACCATTCCAAGAGTCCCCCAGATGTCTCAGTCCATTCCAGAGGAACCTCTTTTCCCTTCACCGGCTCGTCTTTCACGCCGAGGATCGACTCACACCAAGGTGGCACGTGGCACAGCCCTGTGGGAAAGCCTCGTGGGAAAGCCTCGAGGGACAGCCTCGAGGGAAAGCCACAGATCCCTTGATCCACGTGACAGGAAGCGTGACACTACTGCTGCAGCTCGGGAGGAAAGCGCACGTGCATGCCCCCACTCGAGACGAGGCCTGACTCCCCTGGGGAGACTCAGAAGCACCCCAAGATCCATGGCAACACTGGAGAGGAATCCTCAGGTTCCGGCCCCGACTCCACACAAGGACTGAGGCCCCGGCATGGACGGGAGAGGAATCCCGAGAGGTCCCCTAGCAACTCGCATGGGGACTGGCCTTTCCTGAGGCCACCAGAGCGGGTCCCTGAGGTCCCCGTCGTAACTCGAGAAGACCTGCCGCAACTTGAGAAAATCCAGGAGTTTCTCCCCTCCAGGCGAGATGAGGCCCATTTCCGCTGAGGCGTCTCGAGGCTGATCACACCTCACCTCTGGAACTTCGAAAGGCTCCTTCACACCCTTGGTGCAAATCAAGAAATTCCACGACATACCCGTCTCCACTCGAGAGGAATCACGAGGGTCCCGCCCACATCCAGAGGAGCTCCGTTTCCACCTCGTAGCTCGAGATGAGGGATCCTTTCCCTGCTTCGTCAGGAAAGAGTTCCCGGCGTTCCCGTCGCATCTCAAGAGGAGGCCCTCTCTACAGGAACGGCGAGAGGAACTCCAGGGTCGTGCCACCATTCCAAGAGTCCCCCAGATGTCTCAGTCCATTCCAGAGGAACCTCTTTTCCCTTCACCGGCTCGTCTTTCACGCCGAGGATCGACTCACACCAAGGTGGCACGTGGCACAGCCCTGTGGGAAAGCCTCGTGGGAAAGCCTCGAGGGAAAGCCACAGATCCCTTGATCCACGTGACAGGAAGCGTGACACTACTGCTGCAGCTCGCGAGGAAAGCGCACGTGCATGCCCCCACTCGAGACGAGGCCTGACTCCCCTGGGGAGACTCAGAAGCACCCCAAGATCCATGGCAACACTGGAGAGGAATCCTCAGGTTCCGGCCCCGACTCCACACAAGGACTGAGGCCCCGGCATGGACGGGAGAGGAATCCCGAGAGGTCCCCTAGCAACTCGCATGGGGACTGGCCTTTCCTGAGGCCACCAGAGCGGGTCCCTGAGGTCCCCGTCGTAACTCGAGAAGACCTGCCGCAACTCGAGAAAATCCAGGAGGTTCTCCCCTCCAGGCGAGATGAGGCCCATTTCCGCTGAGGCGTCTCGAGGCTGATCACACCTCACCTCTGGAATTTCGAAAGAGTCCTTCACACCCTTGGTGCAAATCAAGAAGTTCCCCGACATAGCCGTCTCCACTCGAGAGGAATCACGACGGTCCCGCCCACATCCAGAGGAGCCTCGTTTCCGCCTCGTAGCTCGAGATGAGGGATCCTTTCCCTGCTTCGTCGGGAAAGAGTGCCCGGCCTTCCCGTCGCATCTCAAGAGGAGGCCCTCTCAACAGGAACGGCGAGAGGAACTCCAGGGTCGTGCCACCATTCCAAGAGTCCCCCAGATGTCTCAGTCCATTCCAGAGGAACCTCTTTTCCCTTCACCGGCTCGTCTTTCACGCCGAGGATCGACTCACACCAAGGTGGCACGTGGCACAGCCCTGTGGGAAAGCCTCGAGGGAAAGCCTCGAGGGACAGCCTCGAGGGAAAGCCACAGATCCCTTGATCCACGTGACAGGAAGCGTGACACTACTGCTGCAGCTCGGGAGGAAAGCGCACGTGCATGCCCCACCTCGAGACGAGGCCTGACTCCCCTGGGGAGACTCAGAAGCACCCCAAGATCCATGGCAACACTGGAGAGCAATCCTCAGGTTCCGGCCCCGACTCCACACAAGGACTGAGGCCCCGGCATGGACGGGAGAGGAATCCCGAGAGGTCCCCTAGCAACTCGCATGGGGACTGGCCTTTCCTGAGGCCACCAGAGCGGGTCCCTGAGGTCCCCGTCGTAACTCGAGAAGACCTGCCGCAACTCGAGAAAATCCAGGAGGTTCTCCCCTCCAGGCGTGATGAGGCCCATTTCCGCTGAGGCGTCTCGAGGCTGATCACACCTCACCTCTGGAACTTCGAAAGGCTCCTTCACACCCTTGGTGCAAATCAAGAAGTTCCCCGACATACCCGTCTCCACTCGAGAGGAATCACGAGGGTCCCGCCCACATCCAGAGGAGCCCCGATTCCGCCTCGTAGCTCGAGATGAGGGATCCTTTCCCTGCTTCGTCGGGAAAGAGTTCCCGGCGTTCCCGTCGCATCTCAAGAGGAGGCCCTCTCAACAGGAACGGCGAGAGGAACTCCAGGGTCGTGCCACCATTCCAAGAGTCCCCCAGATGTCTCAGTCCATTCCAGAGGAACCTCTTTTCCCTTCACCGGCTCGTCTTTCACGCCGAGGATCGACTCACACCAAGGTGGCACGTGGCACAGCCCTGTGGGAAAGCCTCGTGGGAAAGCCTCGAGGGACAGCCTCGAGGGAAAGCCACAGATCCCTTGATCCACGTGACAGGAAGCGTGACACTACTGCTGCAGCTCGGGAGGAAATCGCACGTGCATGCCCCCACTCGAGACGAGGCCTGACTCCCCTGGGGAGACTCAGAAGCACCACAAGATCCATGGCAACACTGGAGAGCAATCCTCAGGTTCCGGCCCCGACTCCACACAAGGACTGAGGCCCCGGCATGGACGGGAGAGGAATCCCGAGAGGTCCCCTAGCAACTCGCATGGGGACTGGCCTTTCCTGAGGCCACCAGAGCGGGTCCCTGAGGTCCCCGTCGTAACTCGAGAAGACCTGCCGCAACTCGAGAAAATCCAGGAGGTTCTCCCCTCCAGGCGAGATGAGGCCCATTTCCGCTGAGGCGTCTCGAGGCTGATCACACCTCACCTCTGGAATTTCGAAAGAGTCCTTCACACCCTTGGTGCAAATCAAGAAGTTCCCCGACATAGCCGTCTCCACTCGAGAGGAATCACGAGGGTCCCGCCCACATCCAGAGGAGCCTCGTTTCCGCCTCGTAGCTCGAGATGAGGGATCCTTTCCCTGCTTTGTCGGGAAAGAGTTCCCGGCCTTCCCGTCGCATCTCAAGAGGAGGCCCTCTCAACAGGAACGGCGAGAGGAACTCCAGGGTCGTGCCACCATTCCAAGAGTCCCCCAGATGTCTCAGTCCATTCCAGAGGAACCTCTTTTCCCTTCACCGGCTCGTCTTTCACGCCGAGGATCGACTCACACCAAGGTGGCACGTGGCACAGCCCTGTGGGAAAGCCTCGTGGGAAAGCCTCGAGGGACAGCCTCGAGGGAAAGCCACAGATCCCTTGATCCACGTGACAGGAAGCGTGACACTACTGCTGCAGCTCGGGAGGAAAGCGCACGTGCATGCCCCCACTCGAGACGAGGCCTGACTCCCCTGGGGAGACTCAGAAGCACCCCAAGATCCATGGCAACACTGGAGAGGAATCCTCAGGTTCCGGCTCCGACTCCACACAAGGACTGAGGCCCCAGCATGGACGGGAGAGGAATCCCGAGAGGTCCCCTAGCAACTCGCATGGGGACTGGCCTTTCATGAGGCCACCAGAGCGGGTCCCTGAGGTCCCCGTTGTAACTCGAGAAGACCTGCCGCAACTCGAGAAAATCCAGGAGGTTCTCCCCTCCAGGCGAGATGAGGCCCATTTCCGCTGAGGCGTCTCGAGGCTGATCACACCTCACCTCTGGAACTTCGAAAGGCTCCTTCACACCCTTGGTGCAAATCAAGAAGTTCCCCGACATACCCGTCTCCACTCGAGAGGAATCACGAGGGTCCCGCCCACATCCAGAGGAGCCCCGTTTCCGCCTCGTAGCTCGAGATGAGGGATCCTTTCCCTGCTTCGTCGGGAAAGAGTTCCCAGCGTTCCCGTCGCATCTCAAGAGGAGGCCCTCTCAACAGGAACGGCGAGAGGAACTCCAGGGTCGTGCCACCATTCCAAGAGTCCCCCAGATGTCTCAGTCCATTCCAGAGGAACCTCTTTTCCCTTCACCGGCTCGTCTTTCACGCCGAGGATCGACTCACACCAAGGTGGCACGTGGCACAGCCCTGTGGGAAAGCCTCGAGGGACAGCCTCGAGGGAAAGCCACAGATCCCTTGATCCACGTGACAGGAAGCGTGACACTACTGCTGCAGCTCGGGAGGAAAGCGCACGTGCATGCCCCCACTCGAGACGAGGCCTGACTCCCCTGGGGAGACTCAGAAGCACCCCAAGATCCATGGCAACACTGGAGAGCAATCCTCAGGTTCCGGCCCCGACTCCACACAAGGACTGAGGCCCCGGCATGGACGGGAGAGGAATCCCGAGAGGTCCCCTAGCAACTCGCATGGGGACTGGCCTTTCCTGAGGCCACCAGAGCGGGTCCCTGAGGTCCCCGTCGTAACTCGAGAAGACCTGCCGCAACTGGAGAAAATCCAGGAGGTTCTCCCCTCCAGGCGAGATGAGGCCCATTTCCGCTGAGGCGTCTCGACGCTGATCACACCTCACCTCTGGAACTTCGAAAGGCTCCTTCACACCCTTGGTGCAAATCAAGAAGTTCCCCGACATACCCGTCTCCACTCGAGAGGAATCACGACGGTCCCGCCCACATCCAGAGGAGCCTCGTTTCCGCCTCGTAGCTCGAGATGAGGGATCCTTTCCCTGCTTCGTAGGGAAAGAGTGCCCGGCCTTCCCGTCGCATCTCAAGAGGAGGCCCTCTCAACAGGAACGGCGAGAGGAACTCCAGGGTCGTGCCACCATTCCAAGAGTCCCCCAGATGTCTCAGTCCATTCCAGAGGAACCTCTTTTCCCTTCACCGGCTCGTCTTTCACGCCGAGGATCGACTCACACCAAGGTGGCACGTGGCACAGCCCTGTGGGAAAGCCTCGTGGGAAAGCCTCGAGGGACAGCCTCGAGGGAAAGCCACAGATCCCTTGATCCACGTGACAGGAAGCGTGACACTACTGCTGCAGCTCGGGAGGAAAGCGCACGTGCATGCCCCCACTCGAGACGAGGCCTGACTCCCCTGGGGAGACTCAGAAGCACCCCAAGATCCATGGCAACACTGGAGAGCAATCCTCAGGTTCCGGCCCCGACTCCACACAAGGACTGAGGCCCCGGCATGGACGGGAGAGGAATCCCGAGAGGTCCCCTAGCAACTCGCATGGGGACTGGCCTTTCCTGAGGCCACCAGAGCGGGTCCCTGAGGTCCCCGTCGTAACTCGAGAAGACCTGCCGCAACTCGAGAAAATCCAGGAGGTTCTCCCCTCCAGGCGAGATGAGGCCCATTTCCGCTGAGGCGTCTCGAGGCTGATCACACCTCACCTCTGGAATTTCGAAAGAGTCCTTCACACCCTTGGTGCAAATCAAGAAGTTCCCCGACATAGCCGTCTCCACTCGAGAGGAATCACGAGGGTCCCGCCCACATCCAGAGGAGCCTCGTTTCCGCCTCGTAGCTCGAGATGAGGGATCCTTTCCCTGCTTTGTCGGGAAAGAGTTCCCGGCCTTCCCGTCGCATCTCAAGAGGAGGCCCTCTCAACAGGAACGGCGAGAGGAACTCCAGGGTCGTGCCACCATTCCAAGAGTCCCCCAGATGTCTCAGTCCATTCCAGAGGAACCTCTTTTCCCTTCACCGGCTCGTCTTTCACGCCGAGGATCGACTCACACCAAGGTGGCACGTGGCACAGCCCTGTGGGAAAGCCTCGTGGGAAAGCCTCGAGGGACAGCCTCGAGGGAAAGCCACAGATCCCTTGATCCACGTGACAGGAAGCGTGACACTACTGCTGCAGCTCGGGAGGAAAGCGCACGTGCATGCCCCCACTCGAGACGAGGCCTGACTCCCCTGGGGAGACTCAGAAGCACCCCAAGATCCATGGCAACACTGGAGAGGAATCCTCAGGTTCCGGCTCCGACTCCACACAAGGACTGAGGCCCCAGCATGGACGGGAGAGGAATCCCGAGAGGTCCCCTAGCAACTCGCATGGGGACTGGCCTTTCCTGAGGCCACCAGAGCGGGTCCCTGAGGTCCCCGTCGTAACTCGAGAAGACCTGCCGCAACTCGAGAAAATCCAGCAGGTTCTCCCCTCCAGGCGAGATGAGGCCCATTTCCGCTGAGGCGTCTCGACGCTGATCACACCTCACCTCTGGAACTTCGAAAGGCTCCTTCACACCCTTGGTGCAAATCAAGAAGTTCCCCGACATACCCGTCTCCACTCGAGAGGAATCACGACGGTCCCGCCCACATCCAGAGGAGCCTCGTTTCCGCCTCGTAGCTCGAGATGAGGGATCCTTTCCCTGCTTCGTCGGGAAAGAGTTCCCGGCGTTCCCGTCGCATCTCAAGAGGAGGCCCTCTCAACAGGAACGGCGAGAGGAACTCCAGGGTCGTGCCACCATTCCAAGAGTCCCCCAGATGTCTCAGTCCATTCCAGAGGAACCTCTTTTCCCTTCACCGGCTCGTCTTTCACGCCGAGGATCGACTCACACCAAGGTGGCACGTGGCACAGCCCTGTGGGAAAGCCTCGTGGGAAAGCCTCGAGGGACAGCCTCGAGGGAAAGCCACAGATCCCTTGATCCACGTGACAGGAAGCGTGACACTACTGCTGCAGCTCGGGAGGAAATCGCACGTGCATGCCCCCACTCGAGACGAGGCCTGACTCCCCTGGGGAGACTCAGAAACACCACAAGATCCATGGCAACACTGGAGAGCAATCCTCAGGTTCCGGCCCCGACTCCACACAAGGACTGAGGCCCCGGCATGGACGGGAGAGGAATCCCGAGAGGTCCCCTAGCAACTCGCATGGGGACTGGCCTTTCCTGAGGCCACCAGAGCGGGTCCCTGAGGTCCCCGTCGTAACTCGAGAAGACCTGCCGCAACTCGAGAAAATCCAGGAGGTTCTCCCCTCCAGGCGAGATGAGGCCCATTTCCGCTGAGGCGTCTCGAGGCTGATCACACCTCACCTCTGGAATTTCGAAAGAGTCCTTCACACCCTTGGTGCAAATCAAGAAGTTCCCCGACATAGCCGTCTCCACTCGAGAGGAATCACGAGGGTCCCGCCCACATCCAGAGGAGCCTCGTTTCCGCCTCGTAGCTCGAGATGAGGGATCCTTTCCCTGCTTTGTCGGGAAAGAGTTCCCGGCCTTCCCGTCGCATCTCAAGAGGAGGCCCTCTCAACAGGAACGGCGAGAGGAACTCCAGGGTCGTGCCACCATTCCAAGAGTCCCCCAGATGTCTCAGTCCATTCCAGAGGAACCTCTTTTCCCTTCACCGGCTCGTCTTTCACGCCGAGGATCGACTCACACCAAGGTGGCACGTGGCACAGCCCTGTGGGAAAGCCTCGAGGGACAGCCTCGATGGAAAGCCACAGATCCCTTGATCCACGTGACAGGAAGCGTGACACTACTGCTGAAGCTCGGGAGGAAAGCGCACGTGCATGCCCCCACTCGAGACAAGGCCTGACTCCCCTGGGGAGACTCAGAAGCACCCCAAGATCCATGGCAACACTGGAGAGCAATCCTCAGGTTCCGGCCCCGACTCCACACAAGGACTGAGGCCCCGGCATGGACGGGAGAGGAATCCCGAGAGGTCCCCTAGCAACTCGCATGGGGACTGGCCTTTCCTGAGGCCACCAGAGCGGGTCCCTGAGGTCCCCGTCGTATCTCGAGAAGACCTGCCGCAACTCGAGAAAATCCAGGAGGTTCTCCCCTCCAGGCGAGATGAGGCCCATTTCCGCTGAGGCGTCTCGACGCTGATCACACCTCACCTCTGGAACTTCGAAAGGCTCCTTCACACCCTTGGTGCAAATCAAGAAGTTCCCCGACATACCCGTCTCCACTCGAGAGGAATCACGAGGGTCCCGCCCACATCCAGAGGAGCCCCGTTTCCACCTCGTAGCTCGAGATGAGGGATCCTTTCCCTGCTTCGTCGGGAAAGAGTTCCCGGCCTTCCCGTCGCATCTCAAGAGGAGTCCCTCTCAACAGGAACGGCGAGAGGAACTCCAGGGTCGTGCCACCATTCCAAGAGTCCCCCAGATGTCTCAGTCCATTCCAGAGGAACCTCTTTTCCCTTCACCGGCTCGTCTTTCACGCCGAGGATCGACTCACACCAAGGTGGCACGTGGCACAGCCCTGTGGGAAAGCCTCGTGGGAAAGCCTCGAGGGACAGCCTCGAGGGAAAGCCACAGATCCCTTGATCCACGTGACAGGAAGCGTGACACTACTGCTGCAGCTCGGGAGAGGAAAGCGCACGTGCATGCCCCCACTCGAGACGAGGCCTGACTCCCCTGGGGAGACTCAGAAGCACCCCAAGATCCATGGCAACACTGGAGAGGAATCCCTCAGGTTCCGGCTCCGACTCCACACAAGGACTGAGGCCCCAGCATGGACGGGAGAGGAATCCCGAGAGGTCCCCTAGCAACTCGCATGGGGACTGGCCTTTCATGAGGCCACCAGAGCGGGTCCCTGAGGTCCCCGTTGTAACTCGAGAAGACCTGCCGCAACTCGAGAAAATCCAGGAGGTTCTCCCCTCCAGGCGAGATGAGGCCCATTTCCGCTGAGGCGTCTCGAGGCTGATCACACCTCACCTCTGGAACTTCGAAAGGCTCCTTCACACCCTTGGTGCAAATCAAGAAGTTCCTCCGACATAACCCGTCTCCACTCGAGAGGAATCACGAGGGTCCCGCCCACATCCAGAGGAGCCCCGTTTCCGCCTCGTAGCTCGAGATGAGGGATCCTTTCCCTGCTTCGTCGGGAAAGAGTTCCCAGCGTTCCCGTCGCATCTCAAGAGAGGCCCTCTCAACAGGAACGGCGAGAGGAACTCCAGGGTCGTGCCACCATTCCAAGAGTCCCCCAGATGTCTCAGTCCATTCCAGAGGAACCTCTTTTCCCTTCACCGGCTCGTCTTTCACGCCGAGGATCGACTCACACCAAGGTGGCACGTGGCACAGCCCTGTGGGAAAGCCTCGTGGGAAAGCCTCGAGGGACAGCCTCGAGGGAAAGCCACAGATCCCTTGATCCATGTGACAGAAAGCGTGACACTACTGCTGCAGCTCGGGAGGAAAGCGCACGTGCATGCCCCCACTCGAGACGAGGCCTGACTCCCCTGGGGAGACTCAGAAGCACCCCAAGATCCATGGCAACACTGGAGAGGAATCCTCAGTTTCCGGCCCCGACTCCACACAAGGACTGAGGCCCCGGCATGGACGGGAGAGGAATCCCGAGAGGTCCCCTAGCAACTCGCATGGGACTGGCCTTTCCTGAGGCCACAAGAGCGGGTCCCTGAGGTCCCCGTCGTAACTCGAGAAGACCTGCCACAACTCGAGAAAATCCAGGAGGTTCTCCCCTCCAGGCGAGATGAGGCCCAGTTCCGCTGAGGCGTCTCGAGGCTGATCACACCTCACCTCTGGAACTTCGAAAGGGTCCTTCACACCCTTGGTGCAAATCAAGAAGTTCCCCGACATACCCGTCTCCACTCGAGAGGAATCACGTGGGTCCCGCCCACATCCAGAGGAGCCCCGTTTCCGCCTCGTAGCTCGAGATGAGGGATCCTTTCCCTGCTTCGTCGGGAAAGAGTTCCCGGCCTTCCCGTCGCATCTCAAGAGGAGTCCCTCTCAACAGGAATGGCGAGATGAACTCCAGGTCGTGCCACCATTCCAAGAGTCCCCCAGATGTCTCAGTCCATTCCAGAGGAACCTCTTTTCCCTTCACCGGCTCGTCTTTCACGCCGAGGATCGACTCACACCAAGGTGGCACGTGGCACAGCCCTGTGGGAAAGCCTCGTTGGAAAGCCTCGAGGGACAGCCTCGAGGGAAAGCCAGAG
This sequence comes from Budorcas taxicolor, assembly GCF_023091745.1. NCBI lineage: Eukaryota > Metazoa > Chordata > Mammalia > Artiodactyla > Bovidae > Budorcas > Budorcas taxicolor. The sequence continues at coordinate 124,352 of NW_026291867.1, forward strand.
ATCCCTTGTCCACGTGACAGGAAGCGTGACACTACTGCTGCAGCTCGGGAGGAAAGCGCACGTGCATGCCCCCACTCGAGACGAGGCCTGACTCCCCTGGGGAGACTCAGAAGCACCCCAAGATCCATGGCAACACTGGAGAGGAATCCTCAGGTTCCGGCCCCGACTCCACAAAAGGACTGAGGCCCCGGCATGGACGGGAGAGGAATCCCGAGTGATCCCCTAGCAACTCGCATGGGGATTGGCCTTTCCTGAGGCCACCAGAACGGGTCCCTGAGGTCCCTGTCGTAACTCGAGAACACCTGCTGCAACTCGAGAAAATCCAGGAGGTTCTCCCCTCCAGGCGAGATGAGGCCCATTTCCGCTGAGGCGTCTCGAGGCTGATCACACCTCACCTCTGGAACTTCGAAAGGCTCCTTCACACCCTTGGTGCAAATCAAGAAGGTTCCCGACATACCCGTCTCCACTCGAGAGGAATCACGAGGGTCCCGCCCACATCCAGAGGAGCCCCGTTTCCGCCTCGTAGCTCGAGATGAGGGATCCTTTCCCTGCTTCGTCGGGAAAGAGTTCCCGGAGTTCCCGTCGCATCTCAAGAGGAGGCCCTCTCAACAGGAACGGCGAGAGGAACTCCAGAGTCGTGCCACCATTCCAAGAGTCCCCCAGATGTCTCAGTCCATTCCAGAGGAACCTCTTTTCCCTTCACCGGCTCGTCTTTCACGCCGAGGATCGACTCACACCAAGGTGGCACGTGGCACAGCCCTGTGGGAAAGCCTCGTGGGAAAGCCTCGAGGGACAGCCTCGAGGGAAAGCCACAGATCCCTTGATCCACGTGACAGGAAGCGTGACACTACTGCTGCAGCTCGGGAGGAAAGCGCACGTGCATGCCCCCACTCGAGACGAGGCCTGAACTCCCTGGGCAGACTCAGAAGCACCCCAAGATCCATGGCAACACTGGAGGGAATCCCTCAGGTTCCGGCCCCGACTCCACACAAGGACTGAGGCCCCGGCATGGACGGGAGAGGAATCCCGAGAGGTCCCCTAGCAACTAGAATGGGGACTGGCCTTTCCTGAGGCCACCAGAGCGGGTAACTGAGGTCCCCGTCGTAACTCGAGAACACCTGCCGCAACTCGAGAAAATCCAGGAGGTTCTCCCCTCCAGGCGAGATGAGGCCCATTTCCGCTGAGGCGTCTCGAGGCTGATCACACCTCCCCTCTGGGAACTTCGAAAGGGTCCTTCACACCCTTGGTGCAAATCAAGAAGTTCCCCGACATACCCGTCTCCACTCGAGAGGAATCACGAGGGTCCCGCCCACATCCAGAGGAGCCCCGTTTCCGCCTCGTAGCTCGAGATGAGGGATCCGTTCCCTGTTTCGTCGGGAAAGAGTTCCCGGCCTTCCCGTCGCACCTCAAGAGGAGGCCCTCTCAACAGGAACGGCGAGAGGAACTCCAGGGTCGTGCCACCATTCCAAGAGTCCCCCAGATGTCTCAGTCCATTCCAGAGGAACCTCTTTTCCCTTCACCGGCTCGTCTTTCACGCCGAGGATGACTCACACCAAGGTGGCACGTGGCACAGCCCTGTGGGAAAGCCTCGTGGGAAAGCCTCGAGGGACAGCCTCGAGGGAAAGCCACAGATCCCTTGATCCACGTGACAGGAAGCGTGACACTACTGCTGCAGCTCGGGAGGAAAGCGCACGTGCATGTCCCCACTCGAGACGAGGCCTGACTCCCCTGGGGAGACTCAGAAGCACTCCAAGATCCATGGCAACGCAGGAGAGGGATCCTCAGGTTCCGGCCCCGACTCCACACAAGGACTGAGGCCCCGGCATGGACGGCAGAGGAATCCCGAGAGATCCCATAGCAACTCGCATGGGGACTGGCCTTTCCTGAGGCCACCAGAGCGGGTAACTGAGGTCCCCGTCGTAACGCGAGAACTCCTGCCGCAACTCGAGTAAATGCTGGAGGTTCTCCCCTCCAGGCGAGATGAGGCCCATTTCCGCTGAGGCGTCTCGAGGCTGATCACACCTCCCCTCTGGAACTTCGAAAGGGTCCTTCACACCCTTGGTGCAAATCAAGAAGTTCCCCGACATACCCGTCTCCACTCGAGAGTAATCACGAGGGTCCCGCCAACATCCAGAGGAGCCCCGTTTCCGCCTCGTAGCTCGAGATGAGGGATCCTTTCCCTGCTTCGTCGGGAAAGAGTTCCCGGCCTTCCCGTCTCATCTCAAGAGGAGGCCCTCTCAACAGGAACGGCGAGAGGAACTCCAGGGTCGTGCCACCATTCCAAGAGTCCCCCAGATGTCTCAGTCCATTCCAGAGGAACCTCTTTTCCCTTCACCGGCTCGTCTTTCACGCCGAGGATCGACTCACACCAAGGTGGCACGTGGCACAGCCCTGTGGGAAAGCCTCGTGGGAAAGCCTCGAGGGACAGCCTTGTGGGAAAGCCACAGATCCCTTGATCCACGTGACAGGAAGCGTGACACTACTGCTGCAGCTCGGGAGGAAAGCGCACGTGCATGCCCCCACTCGAGACGAGGCCTGACTCACCTGGGGAGACTCAGAAGCACCCCAAGATCCATGGCAATACTTGAGAGGAGTCCTCAGGTTCCGGCCCCGACTCCACACAAGGACTGAGGCCCCGGCATGGACGGGAGAGGAATCCCGAGAGGTCCCCTAGCAACTCGCATGGGGACTGGCCTTTCCTGAGGCCACCAGAGCGGGTAACTGAGGTCCCCGTCGTAACTCGAGAACACCTGCCGCAACTCGAGAAAATCCAGGAGGTTCTCCCCTCCAGGCGAGATGAGGCCCATTTCCGCTGAGGCGTCTCGAGGCTGATCACACCTCCCCTCTGGAACTTCGAAAGGGTCCTTCACACCCTTGGTGCAAATCAAGAAGTTCCCCGACATACCCGTCTCCACTCGAGAGGAATCACGAGGGTCCCGCCCACATCCAGAGGAGCCCCGTTTCCGCCTCGTAGCTCGAGATGAGGGATCCTTTCCCTGTTTCGTCGGGAAAGAGTTCCCGGCCTTCCCGTCGCACCTCAAGAGGAGGCCCTCTCAACAGGAACGGCGAGAGGAACTCCAGGGTCGTGCCACCATTCCAAGAGTCCCCCAGATGTCTCAGTCCATTCCAGAGGAACCTCTTTTCCCTTCACCGGCTCGTCTTTCACGCCGAGGATCGACTCACACCAAGGTGGCACGTGGCACAGCCCTGTGGGAAAGCCTCGTGGGAAAGCCTCGAGGGACAGCCTCGAGGGAAAGCCACAGATCCCTTGATCCACGTGACAGGAAGCGTGACACTACTGCTGCAGCTCGGGAGGAAAGCGCACGTGCATGCCCCCACTCGAGACGAGGCCTGACTCCCCTGGGGAGACTCAGAAGCACTCAAAGATCCATGGCAACGCTGGAGAGGGATCCTCAGGTTCCGGCCCCGACTCCACACAAGGACTGAGGCCCCGGCATGGACGGCAGAGGAATCCCGAGAGATCCCATAGCAACTCGCATGGGGACTGGCCTTTCCTGAGGCCACCAGAGCGGGTCCCTGAGGTCCCCGTCGTAACGCGAGAACTCCTGCCGCAACTCGAGTAAATGCAGGAGGTTCTCCCCTCCAGGCGAGATGAGGCCCATTTCCGCTGAGGCGTCTCGAGGCTGATCACACCTCCCCTCTGGAACTTCGAAAGGGTCCTTCACACCCTTGGTGCAAATCAAGAAGTTCCCCGACATACCCGTCTCCACTCGAGAGTAATCACGAGGGTCCCGCCAACATCCAGAGGAGCCCCGTTTCCGCCTCGTAGCTCGAGATGAGGGATCCTTTCCCTGCTTCGTCGGGAAAGAGTTCCCGGCCTTCCCGTCTCATCTCAAGAGGAGGCCCTCTCAACAGGAACGGCGAGAGGAACTCCAGGGTCGTGCCACCATTCCAAGAGTCCCCCAGATGTCTCAGTCCATTCCAGAGGAACCTCTTTTCCCTTCACCGGCTCGTCTTTCACGCCGAGGATCGACTCACACCAAGGTGGCACGTGGCACAGCCCTGTGGGAAAGCCTCGTGGGAAAGCCTCGAGGGACAGCCTTGTGGGAAAGCCACAGATCCCTTGATCCACGTGACAGGAAGCGTGACACTACTGCTGCAGCTCGGGAGGAAAGCGCACGTGCATGCCCCCACTCGAGACGAGGCCTGACTCCCCTGGGGAGACTCAGAAGCACCCCAAGATCCATGGCAATACTTGAGAGGAGTCCTCAGGTTCCGGCCCCGACTCCACACATGGACTGAGGCCCTGGCATGGACGGCAGAGGAATCCCGAGAGGTCCCCTAGCAACTCGCATGGGGACTGGCCTTTCCTGAGGCCACCAGAGCGGGTAACTGAGGTCCCCGTCGTAACGCGAGAAGACCTGCCGCAACTCGAGAAAATCCAGGAGGTTCTCCCCTCCAGGCGAGATGAGGCCCATTTCCGCTGAGGCGTCTCGAGGCTGATCACACCTCCCCTCTGGAACTTCGAAAGGGTCCTTCACACCCTTGGTGCAAATCAAGAAGTTCCCCGACAAACCCGTCTCCACTCGAGAGGAATCACGAGGGTCCCGCCCACATCCAGAGGAGCCCCGTTTCCGCCTCGTAGCTCGAGATGAGGGATCCTTTCCCTGCTTCGTCGGGAAAGAGTTCCCGGCCTTCCCGTCGCATCTCAAGAGGAGGCCCTATCTACAGGAACGGCGAGAGGAACTCCAGGGTCGTGCCACCATTCCAAGAGTCCCCCAGATGTCTCAGTCCATTCCAGAGGAACCTCTTTTCCCTTCACCGGCTCGTCTATCACGCCGAGGATCGACTCACACCAAGGTGCCACGTGGCACAGCCCTGTGGGAAAGCCTCGTGGGAAAGCCTCGAGGGACAGCCTCGAGGGAAAGCCACAGATCCCTTGATCCACGTGACAGGAAGCGTGACACTACTGCTGCAGCACGGGAGGAAAGCGCACGTGCATGCCCCCACTCGAGACGAGGCCTGACTCCCCTGGGGAGACTCAGAAGCACCCCAAGATCCATGGCAACACTGGAGAGGAATCCTCAGGTTCCGGCCCCGACTCCACACAAGGACTGAGGCCCCGGCATGGACGGGAGAGGAATCCCGAGAGGTCCCCTAGCAACTCGCATGGGGACTGGCCTTTCCTGAGGCCACCAGAGCGGGTCCCTGAGTTCCCCGTCGTAACTCGAGAAGACCTGCCGCAACTCGAGAAAATCCAGGAGGTTCTCCCCTCCAGGCGAGATGAGGCCCATTTCTGCTGAGGCGTCTCGAGGCTGATCACACCTCACCTCTGGAACTTCGAAAGGCTCCTTCAAACCCTTGGTGCAAATCAAGAAGTTCCCCGACATACCCGTCTCCACTCGAGAGGAATCACGAGGGTCCCGCCCACATCCAGAGGAGCCCCGATTCCGCCTCGTAGCTCGAGATGAGGGATTCTTTCCCTGCTTCGTCGGGAAAGAGTTCCCGGCCTTCCCGTCGCATCTCAAGAGGAGGCCCTCTCAACAGGAACGGCGAGAGGAACTCCAGGGTCGTGCCACCATTCCAAGAGTCCCCCAGATGTCTCAGTCCATTCCAGAGGAACCTCTTTTCCCTTCACCGGCTCGTCTTTCACACCGAGGATCGAATCACACCAAGGTGTTACGTGGTACAGCCCTGTGGGAAAGCGTCGTGGGAAAGCCTTGAGGGACAGCCTCGAGGGAAAGCCACAGATCCCTTGATCCACGTGACAGGAAGCGTGACACTACTGCTGCAGCTCGGGAGGAAAGCGCACGTGCATGCCCCCACTCGAGACGAGGCCTGACTACCCTGGGGAGACTCAGAAGCACCCCAAGATCCATGGCAACACTGGAGAGGAATCCTCAGGTTCCGTCTCCGACTCCACACAAGGACTGAGGCCCCGGCATGGACGGGAGAGGAATCCTGAGAGGTCCCCTAGCAACTCGCATGGGGACTGGCCTTTCCTGAGGCCACCAGTGCGGGTCCCTGAGGTCCCCGTTGTAACTCGAGAAGACCGGCCGCAACTGGAGAAAATCCAGGAGGTTCTCCCCTCCAGGCGAGATGAGGCCCATTTCCGCTGAGGCGTCTCGAGGCTGATCACACCTCACCTCTGGAACTTCGAAAGGCTCCTTCACACCCTTGGTGCAAATCAAGAAGTTCCCCGACATACCCGTCTCCACTCGAGAGGAATCACGAGGGTCCCGCCCACATCCAGAGGAGCCCCGTTTCCGCCTCGTAGCTCGAGATGAGGGATCCTTTCCCTGCTTCGTCGGGAAAGAGTTCCCGGCCTTCCCGTCTCATCTCAAGAGGAGGCCCTCTCAACAGGAATGGCGAGAGGAACTCCAGGGTCGTGCCACCATTCCAAGAGTCCCCCAGATGTCTCAGTCCATTCCAGAGGAACCTCTTTTCCCTTCACCGGCTCGTCTTTCACGCCGAGGATCGACTCACACCAAGGTGGCACGTGGCACAGCTCTGTGGGAAAGCCTCGTGGGAAAGCCTCGAGGGACAGCCTTGTGGGAAAGCCACAGATCCCTTGATCCACGTGACAGGAAGCGTGACACTACTGCTGCAGCTCGGGAGGAAAGCGCACGTGCATGCCCCCACTCGAGACGAGGCCTGACTCCCCTGGGGAGACTCAGAAGCACCCCAAGATCCATGGCAATACTTGAGAGGAGTCCTCAGGTTCCGGCCCCGACTCCACACAAGGACTGAGGCCCTGGCATGGACGGCAGAGGAATCCCGAGAGGTCCCCTAGCAACTCGCATGGGGACTGGCCTTTCCTGAGGCCACCAGAGCGGGTAACTGAGGTCCCCGTCGTAACGCGAGAAGACCTGCCGCAACTCGAGAAAATCCAGGAGGTTCTCCCCTCCAGGCGAGATGAGGCCCATTTCCGCTGAGGCGTCTCGAGGCTGATCACACCTCACCTCTGGAACTTCGAAAGGGTCCTTCACACCCTTGGTGCAAATCAAGAAGTTCCCCGACAAACCCGTCTCCACTCGAGAGGAATCACGAGGGTCCCGCCCACATCCAGAGGAGCCCCGTTTCCGCCTCGTAGCTCGAGATGAGGGATCCTTTCCCTGCTTTGTCGGGAAAGAGTTCCCGGCCTTCACGTCGCATCTCAAGAGGAGGCCCTATCTACAGGAACGGCGAGAGGAACTCCAGGGTCGTGCCACCATTCCAAGAGTCCCCCAGATGTCTCAGTCCATTCCAGAGGAACCTCTTTTCCCTTCACCGGCTCGTCTTTCACGCCGAGGATCGACTCACACCAAGGTGCCACGTGGCACAGCCCTGTGGGAAAGCCTCGTGGGAAAGCCTCGAGGGACAGCCTCGAGGGAAAGCCACACATCCCTTGATCCATGTGACAGGAAGCGTGACACTACTGCTGCAGCTCGGGAGGAAAGCTCACGTGCATGCCCCCACTCGAGACGAGGCCTGACTCCCCTGGGGAGACTCAGAAGCACCCCAAGATCCATGGCAACACTGGAGAGGAATCCTCAGGTTCCGGCCCCGACTCCACACAAGGACTGAGGCCCCGGCATGGACGGGAGAGGAATCCCGAGAGGTCACCTAGCAACTCGCATGGGGACTGGCCTTTCCTGAGGCTACCAGAGCGGGTCCCTGAGGTCCCCGTCGTAACTCGAGAAGACCTGCCGCAACTCGAGAAAATCCAGGAGGTTCTCCCCTCCAGGCGAGATGAGGCCCATTTCTGCTGAGGCGTCTCGAGGCTGATCACACCTCACCTCTGGAACTTCGAAAGGCTCCTTCAAACCCTTGGTGCAAATCAAGAAGTTCCCCGACATACCCGTCTCCACTCGAGAGGAATCACGAGGGTCCCGCCCACATCCAGAGGAGCCCCGATTCCGCCTCGTAGCTCGAGATGAGGGATTCTTTCCCTGCTTCGTCGGGAAAGAGTTCCCGGCCTTCCCGTCGCATCTCAAGAGGAGGCCCTCTCAACAGGAACGGCGAGAGGAACTCCAGGGTCGTGCCAACATTCCAAGAGTCCCCCAGATGTCTCAGTCCATTCCAGAGGAACCTCTTTTCCCTTCACCGGCTCGTCTTTCACGCCGAGGATCGACTCACACCAAGGTGGCACGTGGCACAGCCCTGTGGGAAAGCCTCGTGGGAAAGCCTCGAGGGACAGCCTCGAGGGAAAGCCACAGATCCCTTGATCCACGTGACAGGAATCGTGACACTACTGCTGCAGCTCGGGAGGAAAGCGCACGTGCATGCCCCCACTCGAGACGAGGCCTGACTCCCCTGGGGAGACTCAGAAGCACCCCAAGATCCATGGCAACACTGGAGAGGAATCCTCAGGTTCCAGCCCCGACTCCACACAAGGACTGAGGCCCCGGCATGGACGGGAGAGGAATCCCGAGAGGTCCCCTAGCAACTCGCATGGGGACTGGCCTTTCCTGAGGCCACCAGAGCGGGTCCCTGAGGTCCCCGTCGTAACTCGAGAAGACCTGCCGCAACTCGAGAAAATCCAGGAGGTTCTCCCCTCCAGGCGAGATGAGGCCCATTTCCACTGAGGCGTCTCGAGGCTGATCACACCTCACCTCTGGAACTTCGAAAGGCTCCTTCAAACCCTTGGTGCAAATCAAGAAGTTCCCCGACATACCCGTCTCCACTCGAGAGGAATCACGAGGGTCCCGCCCACATCCAGAGGAGCCCCGTTTCCGCCTCGTAGCTCGAGATGAGGGATTCTTTCCCTGCTTCGTCGGGAAAGAGTTCCCGGCCTTCCCGTCGCATCTCAAGAGGAGGCCCTCTCAACAGGAACGGCGAAAGGAACTCCAGGGTCGTGCCACCATTCCAAGAGTCCCCCAGATGTCTCAGTCCATTCCAGAGGAACCTCTTTTCCCTTCACCGGCTCGTCTTTCACGCCGAGGATCGACTCACACCAAGGTGGCACGTGGCACAGCCCTGTGGGAAAGCCTCGTGGGAAAGCCTCGAGGGACAGCCTCGAGGGAAAGCCACAGATCGATTGATCCACGTGACAGGAAGCGTGACACTACTGCTGCAGCTCGGGAGGAAAGCGCACGTGCATGCCCCCACTCGAGACGAGGCCTGACTCCCCTGGGGAGACTCAGAAGCACCCCAAGATCCATGGCAACACTGGAGAGGAATCCTCAGGTTCCGGGCCCGACTCCACACAAGGACTGAGGCCCCGGCATGGACGGCAGAGGAATCCCGAGAGGTCCCCTAGCAACTCGCATGGGGACTGGCCTTTCCTGAGGCCACCAGAGCGGGTAACTGAGGTCCCCGTCGTAACGCGAGAAGACCTGCCGCAACTCGAGAAAATCCAGGAGGTTCTCCCCTCCAGGCGAGATGAGGCCCATTTCCGCTGAGGCGTCTCGAGGCTGATCACACCTCACCTCTGGAACTTCGAAAGGGTCCTTCACACCCTTGGTGCAAATCAAGAAGTTCCCCGACATACCCGTCTCCACTCGAGAGGAATCACGAAGGTCCCGCCCACATCCAGAGGAGCCCCGTTTCCGCCTCGTAGCTCGAGATGAGGGATCCTTTCCCTGCTTCGTCGGGAAAGAGTTCCCGGCCTTCCCGTCGCATCTCAAGAGGAGGCCCTCTCAACAGGAACAGCGAGAGGAACTCCAGGGTCGTGCCACCATTCCAAGAGTCCCCCAGATGTCTCAGTCCATTCCAGAGGAACCTCTTTTCCCTTCACCGGCTCGTCTTTCACGCCGAGGATCGACTCACACCAAGGTGGCACGTGGCACAGCCCTGTGGGAAAGCCTCGTGGGAAAGCCTCGAGGGACAGCCTCGAGGGAAAGCCACAGATCCCTTGATCCACGTGACAGGAGGCGTGACACTACTGCTGCATCTCGGGAGGAAAGCGCACGTGCATGCCCCCACTCGAGACGAGGCCTGACTCCCCTGGGGAGACTCAGAAGCACCCCAAGATCCATGGCAACACTGGAGAGGAATCCTCAGGTTCCAGCTCCGACTCCACACAAGGACTGAGGCCCCGGCATGGACGGGAGAGGAATCCCGAGAGGTCCCCTAGCAACTCGCATGGGGACTGGCCTTTCCTGAGGCCACCAGAGCGGGTCCCTGAGGTCCCCGTCGTAACTCGAGAAGACCTGCCGCAACTCGAGAAAATCCAGGAGGTTCTCCCCTCCAGGCGAGATGAGGCCCATTTCCGCTGAGGCGTCTCGAGGCTGATCACACCTCACCTCTGGAACTTCGAAAGGGTCCTTCACACCCTTGGTGCAAATCAAGAAGTTCCCCGACATACCCGTCTCCACTCGAGAGGAATCACGAGGGTCCCGCCCACATCCAGAGGAGCCCCGTTTCTGCCTCGTAGCTCGAGATGAGGGATCCTTTCCCTGCTTCGTCGGGAAAGAGTTCCCGGCTTTCCCGTCGCATCTCAAGAGGAGGCCCTCTCAACAGGAACGGCGAGAGGAACTCCAGGGTCGTGCCACCATTCCAAGAGTCCCCCAGATGTCTCAGTCCATTCCAGAGGAACCTCTTTTCCCTTCACCGGCTCGTCTTTCACGCCGAGGATCGACTCACACCAAGGTGGCACGTGGCACAGCCCTGTGGGAAAGCCTCGTGGGAAAGCCTCGAGGGACAGCCTCGTGGGAAAGCCACAGATCCCTTGATCCACGTGACAGGAAGCGTGACACTACTGCTGCAGTTCGGGAGGAAAGCGCACGTGCATGCCCCCACTCGAGACTAGGCCTGACTCCCCTGGGGAGACTCAGAAGCACTCCAAGATCCATGGCAACACTGGAGAGGAATCCTCAGGTTCCGGCTCCGACTCCACACAAGGACTGAGGCCCCGGCATGGACGGGAGAGGAATCCCGAGAGGTCCCCTAGCAACTCGCATGGGGACTGGCCTTTCCTGAGGCCACCAGAGCGGGTAACAGAGGTCCCCGTCGTAACGCGAGAACACCTGCCGCAACTCGAGAAAATCCAGGAGGTTCTCCCCTCCAGGCGAGATGAGGCCCATTTCCGCTGAGGCGTCTCGAGGCTGATCACACCTCACCTCTGGAACTTCAAAAGGGTCCTTCACACCCTTGGTGCAAATCAAGAAGTTCCCCGACATACCCGTCTCCACTCGAGAGGAATCACGAGGGTCCCGCCCACATCCAGAGGAGCCCCGTTTCCGTCTCGTAGCTCGAGATGAGGGATCCTTTCCCTGCTTCGGCGGGAAAGAGTTCCCGGCGTTCCCGTCGCATCTCAAGAGGAGGCCCTCTCAACAGGAACGGCGAGAGGAACTCCAGGGTCGTGCCACCATTACAGGAGTCCCGCAGATGTCTCAGTCCATTCCAGAGGAACCTCTTTTCCCTTCACCGGCTCGTCTTTCACGCCGAGGATCGACTCACACCAAGGTGGCACGTGGCACAGCCCTGTGGGAAAGCCTCGTGGGAAAGCCTCGAGGGACAGCCTCGAGGGAAAGCCACAGATCCCTTGATCCACGTGACAGGAAGCGTGACACTACTGCTGCAGCTCGGGAGGAAAGCGCACGTGCATGCCCCCACTCGAGACGAGGCCTGACTCCCCTGGGGAGACTCAGAAGCACCCCAAGATCCATGGCAACACTGGAGAGGAATCCTCAGGTTCCGCCCTGACTCCACACAAGGACTGAGGCCCCGGCATGGACGGGAGAGGAATCCCGAGAGGTCCCCTAGCAACTCGCATGGGGACTGGCCTTTCCTGAGGCCACCAGAGCGGGTCCCTGAGGTCCCCGTCGTAACTCGAGAAGACCTGCCGCAACTCGAGAAAATCCAGGAGGTTCTCCCCTCCAGGCGAGATGAGGCCCATTTCCGCTGAGGCGTCTCGAGGCTGATCACACCTCACCTCTGGAAGTTGGAAAGGCTCCTTCACACCCTTGGTGCAAATCAAGAAGTTCCCCGACCTAGCCGTCTCCACTCGAGAGGAATCACGAGGGTCCCGCCCACATCCAGAGGAGCCCCGTTTCCGCCTCGTAGCTCGAGATGAGGGATCCTTTCCCTGCTTCGTCGGGAAAGAGTTCCCGGCGTTCCCGTCGCATCTCAAGATGAGGCCCTCTCAACAGGAACGGCGAGAGGAACTCCAGGGTCGTGCCACCATTCCAAGAGTCCCCCAGATGTCTCAGTCCATTCCAGAGGAACCTCTTTTCCCTTCACCGGCTCGTCTTTCACGCCGAGGATCGACTCACACCAAGATGGCACGTGGCACAGCCCTGTGGGAAAGCCTCGTGGGAAAGCCTCGAGGGACAGCCTCGAGGGAAAGCCACAGATCCCTTGATCCACGTGACAGGAAGCGTGACACTACTGCTGCAGCTCGGGAGGAAAGCGCACGTGCATGCCCCCACTCGAGACGAGGCCTGACTCCCCTGGGGAGACTCAGAAGCACCCCAAGATCCATGGCAACACTGGAGAGGAATCCTCAGGTTCCGGCCCCGACTACACACAAGGACTGAGGCCCCGGCATGGACGGCAGAGGAATCCCGAGAGGTCCCCTAGCAACTCGCATGGGGACTGGCCTTTCCTGAGGCCACCAGAGCGGGTCCCTGAGGTCCCCGTTGTAACTCGAGAAGACCTGCCGCAACTGGAGAAAATCCAGGAGGTTCTCCCCTCCAGGCGAGATGAGGCCCATTTCCGCTGAGGCGTCTCGAGGCTGATCACACCTCACCTCTGGAACTTCGAAAGGGTCCTTCACACCCTTGGTGCAAATCAAGAAGTTCCCCGACAAACCCGTCTCCACTCGAGAGGAATCACGAGGGTCCCGCCCACATCCAGAGGAGCCCCGTTTCCGCCTCGTAGCTCGAGATGAGGGATCCTTTCCTGCTTCGTCGGGAAAGAGTTCCCGGCGTTCCCGTCGCATCTCAAGAGGAGGCCCTCTCAACAGGAACGGCGAGAGGAACTCCAGGGTCGTGCCACCATTCCAAGAGTCCCCCAGATGTCTCAGTCCATTCCAGAGGAACCTTTTTCCCTTCACCGGCTCGTCTTTCACGCCGAGGATCGACTCACACCAAGGTGGCACGTGGCACAGCCCTGTGGGATAGCCTCGTGGGAAAGCCTCGAGGGACAGCCTCGAGGGAAAGCCACAGATCCCTAGATCCACGTGACAGGAATCGTGACACTACTGCTGCAGCTCGGGAGGAAAGTGCACGTGCATTCCCCCACTCGAGACGAGGCCTGACTCCCCTGGGGAGACTCAGAAGCACCCCAAGATCCATGGCAACACTGGAGAGGAATCCTCAGGTTCCGGCCCCGACTCCACACAAGGACTGAGGCCCCGGCATGGACGGGAGAGGAATCCCGAGAGGTCCCCTAGCAACTCGCATGGGGACTGGCCTTTCCTGAGGCCACAAGAGCGGGTCCCTGAGGTGCCCGTCGTAACACGAGAAGACCTGCCGCAACTCGAGAAAATCCAGGAGGTTCTCCCCTCCAGGCGAGATGAGGCCCATTTCCGCTGAGGCGTCTCGAGGCTGATCACACCTCACCTCTGGAATTTCGAAAGGGTCCTTCACACCCTTGGTGCAAATCAAGAAGTTCCCCGACATACCCGGCTCCACTCGAGAGGAATCACGAGGGTCCCGCCCACATCCAGAGGAGCCCCGTTTCCGCCTCGTAGCTCGAGATGAGGGATCCTTTCCCTGCTTCGTCGGGAAAGAGTTCCCGGCGTTCCCGTCGCATCTCAAGAGGAGGCCCTCTCAACAGGACCGGCGAGAGGAACTCCAGGGTCGTGCCACCATTCCAAGAGTCCCCCAGATGTCTCAGTCCATTCCAGAGGAACCTCTTTTCCCATCACCGGCTCGTCTTTCACGCCGAGGATCGACTCACACCAAGGTGGCACGTGGCACAGCCCTGTGGGAAAGCCTCGTGGGAAAGCCTCGAGGGACAGCCTCGAGGGAAAGCCACAGATCCCTTGATCCACGTGACAGGAAGCGTGACACTACTGCTGCAGCTCGGGAGGAAAAAGCACGTACATGCCCCCACTCGAGACGAGGCCTGACTCCCCTGGGGAGACTCAGAAGCACCCCAAGATCCATGGCAACACTGGAGAGGAAACCTCAGGTTCCGGCTCCGACTCCACACAAGGACTGAGGCCCGGGCATGGACGGGAGAGGAATCCCGAGAGGTCCCCTAGCAACTCGCATGGGGACTGGCCTTTCCTGAGGCCACCAGAGCGGGTCCCTGAGGTCCCCGTCTTAACTCGAGAAGACCTGCCGCAACTCGAGAAAATCCAGGAGGTTCTCCCCTCCAGGGAGATGAGGCCCATATCCGCTGAGGCGTCTCGAGGCTGATCACACCTCACCTCTGGAATTTCGAAAGGGTCCTTCACACCCTTGGTGCAAATCAAGAAGTTCCCCGACCTAGCCGTCTCCACTCGAGAGGAATCACGAGGGTCCCGCCCACATCCGGAGGAGCCCCGTTTCGGCCTCGTAGCTCGAGATGAGGAATCCTTTCCCTGCTTCGTCTGGAATGAGTTCCCGGCCTTCCCGTCGCATCTCAAGAGGAGGCCCTCTCAACAGGAACGGCGAGAGGAACTCCAGGGTCGTGCCACCATTCCAAGATTCCCCCAGATGTCTCAGTCCATTCCAGAGGAACCTCTTTTCCCTTCACCGGCTCGTCTTTCACGCCGAGGATCGACTCACACCAAGGTGGCACGTGGCACAGCCCTGTGGGAAAGCCTCGTGGGAAAGCCTCGAGGGACAACCTCGAGGGAAAGCCACAGATCCCTTGATCCACGTGACAGGAAGCGTGACACTACTGCTGCAGCTCGGGAGGAAAGCGCACGTGCATGCCCCCACTCGAGACGAGGCCTGACTCCCCTGGGGAGACTCAGAAGCACCCCAAGATCCATGGCAACACTGGAGAGGAATCCTCAGGTTCCGGGCCCGACTCCACACAAGGACTGAGGCCCCGGCATGGACGGCAGAGGAATCCCGAGAGGTCCCCTAGCAACTCGCATGGGGACTGGCCTTTCCTGAGGCCACCAGAGCGGGTAACTGAGGTCCCCGTCGTAACGCGAGAAGACCTGCCGCAACTCGAGAAAATCCAGGAGGTTCTCCCCTCCAGGCGAGATGAGGCCCATTTCCGCTGAGGCGTCTCGAGGCTGATCACACCTCACCTCTGGAACTTCGAAAGGGTCCTTCACACCCTTGGTGCAAATCAAGAAGTTCCCCGACATACCCGTCTCCACTCGAGAGGAATCACGAGGGTCCCGCCCACATCCAGAGGAGCCCCGTTTCCGTCTCGTAGCTCGAGATGAGGGATCCTTTCCCTGCTTCGGCGGGAAAGAGTTCCCGGCGTTCCCGTCGCATCTCAAGAGGAGGCCCTCTCAACAGGAACGGCGAGAGGAACTCCAGGGTCGTGCCACCATTACAGGAGTCCCGCAGATGTCTCAGTCCATTCCAGAGGAACCTCTTTTCCCTTCACCGGCTCGTCTTTCACGCCGAGGATCGACTCACACCAAGGTGGCACGTGGCACAGCCCTGTGGGAAAGCCTCGTGGGAAAGCCTCGAGGGACAGCCTCGAGGGAAAGCCACAGATCCCTTGATCCACGTGACAGGAAGCGTGACACTACTGCTGCAGCTCGGGAGGAAAGCGCACGTGCATGCCCCCACTCGAGACGAGGCCTGACTCCCCTGGGGAGACTCAGAAGCACCCCAAGATCCATGGCAACACTGGAGAGGAATCCTCAGGTTCCGCCCTGACTCCACACAAGGACTGAGGCCCCGGCATGGACGGGAGAGGAATCCCGAGAGGTCCCCTAGCAACTCGCATGGGGACTGGCCTTTCCTGAGGCCACCAGAGCGGGTCCCTGAGGTCCCCGTCGTAACTCGAGAAGACCTGCCGCAACTCGAGAAAATCCAGGAGGTTCTCCCCTCCAGGCGAGATGAGGCCCATTTCCGCTGAGGCGTCTCGAGGCTGATCACACCTCACCTCTGGAAGTTGGAAAGGCTCCTTCACACCCTTGGTGCAAATCAAGAAGTTCCCCGACCTAGCCGTCTCCACTCGAGAGGAATCACGAGGGTCCCGCCCACATCCAGAGGAGCCCCGTTTCCGCCTCGTAGCTCGAGATGAGGGATCCTTTCCCTGCTTCGTCGGGAAAGAGTTCCCGGCGTTCCCGTCGCATCTCAAGATGAGGCCCTCTCAACAGGAACGGCGAGAGGAACTCCAGGGTCGTGCCACCATTCCAAGAGTCCCCCAGATGTCTCAGTCCATTCCAGAGGAACCTCTTTTCCCTTCACCGGCTCGTCTTTCACGCCGAGGATCGACTCACACCAAGATGGCACGTGGCACAGCCCTGTGGGAAAGCCTCGTGGGAAAGCCTCGAGGGACAGCCTCGAGGGAAAGCCACAGATCCCTTGATCCACGTGACAGGAAGCGTGACACTACTGCTGCAGCTCGGGAGGAAAGCGCACGTGCATGCCCCCACTCGAGACGAGGCCTGACTCCCCTGGGGAGACTCAGAAGCACCCCAAGATCCATGGCAACACTGGAGAGGAATCCTCAGGTTCCGGCCCCGACTACACACAAGGACTGAGGCCCCGGCATGGACGGCAGAGGAATCCCGAGAGGTCCCCTAGCAACTCGCATGGGGACTGGCCTTTCCTGAGGCCACCAGAGCGGGTCCCTGAGGTCCCCGTTGTAACTCGAGAAGACCTGCCGCAACTGGAGAAAATCCAGGAGGTTCTCCCCTCCAGGCGAGATGAGGCCCATTTCCGCTGAGGCGTCTCGAGGCTGATCACACCTCACCTCTCGAACTTCGAAAGGGTCCTTCACACCCTTGGTGCAAATCAAGAAGTTCCCCGACAAACCCGTCTCCACTCGAGAGGAATCACGAGGGTCCCGCCCACATCCAGAGGAGCCCCGTTTCCGCCTCGTAGCTCGAGATGAGGGATCCTTTCCTGCTTCGTCGGGAAAGAGTTCCCGGCGTTCCCGTCGCATCTCAAGAGGAGGCCCTCTCAACAGGAACGGCGAGAGGAACTCCAGGGTCGTGCCACCATTCCAAGAGTCCCCCAGATGTCTCAGTCCATTCCAGAGGAACCTTTTTCCCTTCACCGGCTCGTCTTTCACGCCGAGGATCGACTCACACCAAGGTGGCACGTGGCACAGCCCTGTGGGATAGCCTCGTGGGAAAGCCTCGAGGGACAGCCTCGAGGGAAAGCCACAGATCCCTAGATCCACGTGACAGGAATCGTGACACTACTGCTGCAGCTCGGGAGGAAAGTGCACGTGCATGCCCCCACTCGAGACGAGGCCTGACTCCCCTGGGGAGACTCAGAAGCACCCCAAGATCCATGGCAACACTGGAGAGGAATCCTCAGGTTCCGGCCCCGACTCCACACAAGGACTGAGGCCCCGGCATGGACGGGAGAGGAATCCCGAGAGGTCCCCTAGCAACTCGCATGGGGACTGGCCTTTCCTGAGGCCACAAGAGCGGGTCCCTGAGGTGCCCGTCGTAACACGAGAAGACCTGCCGCAACTCGAGAAAATCCAGGAGGTTCTCCCCTCCAGGCGAGATGAGGCCCATTTCCGCTGAGGCGTCTCGAGGCTGATCACACCTCACCTCTGGAATTTCGAAAGGGTCCTTCACACCCTTGGTGCAAATCAAGAAGTTCCCCGACATACCCGGCTCCACTCGAGAGGAATCACGAGGGTCCCGCCCACATCCAGAGGAGCCCCGTTTCCGCCTCGTAGCTCGAGATGAGGGATCCTTTCCCTGCTTCGTCGGGAAAGAGTTCCCGGCGTTCCCGTCGCATCTCAAGAGGAGGCCCTCTCAACAGGACCGGCGAGAGGAACTCCAGGGTCGTGCCACCATTCCAAGAGTCCCCCAGATGTCTCAGTCCATTCCAGAGGAACCTCTTTTCCCATCACCGGCTCGTCTTTCACGCCGAGGATCGACTCACACCAAGGTGGCACGTGGCACAGCCCTGTGGGAAAGCCTCGTGGGAAAGCCTCGAGGGACAGCCTCGAGGGAAAGCCACAGATCCCTTGATCCACGTGACAGGAAGCGTGACACTACTGCTGCAGCTCGGGAGGAAAGAGCACGTACATGCCCCCACTCGAGACGAGGCCTGACTCCCCTGGGGAGACTCAGAAGCACCCCAAGATCCATGGCAACACTGGAGAGGAAACCTCAGGTTCCGGCTCCGACTCCACACAAGGACTGAGGCCCGGGCATGGACGGGAGAGGAATCCCGAGAGGTCCCCTAGCAACTCGCATGGGGACTGGCCTTTCCTGAGGCCACCAGAGCGGGTCCCTGAGGTCCCCGTCTTAACTCGAGAAGACCTGCCGCAACTCGAGAAAATCCAGGAGGTTCTCCCTTCCAGGGAGATGAGGCCCATATCCGCTGAGGCGTCTCGAGGCTGATCACACCTCACCTCTGGAATTTCGAAAGGGTCCTTCACACCCTTGGTGCAAATCAAGAAGTTCCCCGACCTAGCCGTCTCCACTCGAGAGGAATCACGAGGGTCCCGCCCACATCCGGAGGAGCCCCGTTTCGGCCTCGTAGCTCGAGATGAGGAATCCTTTCCCTGCTTCGTCTGGAATGAGTTCCCGGCCTTCCCGTCGCATCTCAAGAGGAGGCCCTCTCAACAGGAACGGCGAGAGGAACTCCAGGGTCGTGCCACCATTCCAAGATTCCCCCAGATGTCTCAGTCCATTCCAGAGGAACCTCTTTTCCCTTCACCGGCTCGTCTTTCACGCCGAGGATCGACTCACACCAAGGTGGCACGTGGCACAGCCCTGTGGGAAAGCCTCGTGGGAAAGCCTCGAGGGACAACCTCGAGGGAAAGCCACAGATCCCTTGATCCACGTGACAGGAAGCGTGACACTACTGCTGCAGCTCGGGAGGAAAGCGCACGTGCATGCCTCCACTCGAGACGATTCCTGACTCCCCTGGGGAGACTCAGAAGCACCCCAAGATCCATGGCAACACTGGAGAGGAATCCTCAGGTTCCAGTCCCGACTCCACACAAGGACTGAGGCCCCGGCATGGACGGGAGAGGAATCCCGAGAGGTCCCCTAGCAACTCGCATGGGGACTGGCGTTTCCTGAGGCCACCAGAGCGGGTCCCTGAGGTCCCCGTCGTAACACGAGAAGACCTGCCGCAACTGGAGAAAATCCAGGAGGTTCTCCCCTCCAGGCGAGATGAGGCCCATTTCCGCTGAGGCGTCACGAGGCTGATCACACCTCACCTCTGGAACTTCGAAAGGGTCCTTCACACCCTTGGTGCAAATCAAGAAGTTCCCCGACATACCCGTCTCCACTCGAGAGGAATCACGAGGGTCCCGCCCACATCCAGAGGAGCCCCGTTTCCGTCTCGTAGCTCGAGATGAGGGATCCTTTCCCTGCTTCGTCGGGAAAGAGTTCCCGGCGTTCCCGTCGCATCTCAAGAGGAGGCCCTCTCAACAGGAACGGCGAGAGGAACTCCAGGGTCGTGCCACCATTCCAAGAGTCCCCCAGATGTCTCAGTCCATTCCAGAGGAACCTCTTTTCCCTTCACCGGCTCGTCTTTCACGCCGAGGATCGACTCACAACAAGGTGGCACGTGGCACAGCCCTGTGGGAAAGCCTCGTGGGAAAGCCTCGAGGGACAGCCTCGAGGGAAAGCCACAGATCCCTTGATCCACGTGACAGGAAGCGTGACACTACTGCTGCAGCTCGGGAGGAAAGCGCACGTGCATGCCCCCACTCGAGACGAGGCCTGACTCCCCTGGGGAGACTCAGAAGCACCCCAAGATCCATGGCAACACTGGAGAGGAATCCTCAGGTTCCGCCCCGACTCCACACAAGGACTGAGGCCCCGGCATGGACGGGAGAGGAATCCCGAGAGGTCCCCTAGCAACTCGCATGGGGACTGGCCTTTCCTGAGGCCACCAGAGCGGGTCCCTGAGGTCCCCGTCGTAACTCGAGAAGACCTGCCGCAACTCGAGAAAATCCAGGAGGTTCTCCCATCCAGGCGAGATGAGGCCCATTTCCGCTGAGGCGTCTCGAGGCTGATCACACCTCACCTCTGGAACTTGGAAAGGCTCCTTCACACCCTTGGTGCAAATCAAGAAGTTCCCCGACCTAGCCGTCTCCACTCGAGAGGAATCACGAGGGTCCCGCCCACATCCAGAGGAACCCCGTTTCCGCCTCGTAGCTCGAGATGAGGGATCCTTTCCCTGCTTCGTCGGGAAAGAGTTCCCGGCGTTCCCGTCGAATCTCAAGATGAGGCCCTCTCAACAGGAACGGCGAGAGGAACTCCAGGGTCGTGCCACCATTCCAAGAGTCCCCCAGATGTCTCAGTCCATTCCAGAGGAACTTCTTTTCCTTTCACCGGCTCGTCTTTCACGCCGAGGATCGACTCACACCAAGATGGCACGTGGCACAGCCCTGTGGGAAAGCCTCGTGGGAAAGCCTCGAGGGACAGCCTCGAGGGAAAGCCACAGATCCCTTGATCCACGTGACAGGAAGCGTGACACTACTGCTGCAGCTCGGGAGGAAAGCGCACGTGCATGCCCCCACTCGAGACGAGGCCTGACTCCCCTGGGGAGACTCAGAAGCACCCCAAGATCCATGGCAACACTGGAGAGGAATCCTCAGGTTCCGGCCCCGACTCCACACAAGGACTGAGGCCCCGGCATGGACGGGAGAGGAATCCCGAGAGGTCCCCTAGCATCTCGCATGGGGACTGGCCTTTCCTGAGGCCACCAGAGCGGGTCCCTGAGGTGCCCGTCGTAACACGAGAAGACCTGCCGCAACTCGAGAAAATCCAGGAGGTTCTCCCCTCCAGGCGAGATGAGGCCCATTTCCGCTGAGGCGTCTCGAGGCTGATCACACCTCACCTCTGGAATTTCGAAACGGTCCTTCACACCCTTGGTGCAAATCAAGAAGTTCCCCGACATACCCGGCTCCACTCGAGAGGAATCACGAGGGTCCCGCCCACATCCAGAGGAGCCCCGTTTCCGCCTCGCAGCTCGAGATGAGGGATCCTTTCCCTGCTTCGTCGGGAAAGAGTTCCCGGCGTTCCCGTCGCATCTCAATAGGAGGCCCTCTCAACAGGACCGGCGACAGGAACTCCAGGGTCGTGCCACCATTCCAAGAGTCCCCCAGATGTCTCAGTCCATTCCAGAGGAACCTCTTTTCCCATCACCGGCTCGTCTTTCACGCCGAGGATCGACTCACACCAAGGTGGCACGTGGCACAGCCCTGTGGGAAAGCCTCGTGGGAAAGCCTCGAGGGACAGCCTCGAGGGAAAGCCACAGATCCCTTGATCCACGTGACAGGAAGCGTGACACTA
Source organism: Budorcas taxicolor (assembly GCF_023091745.1). Lineage (NCBI taxonomy): Eukaryota > Metazoa > Chordata > Mammalia > Artiodactyla > Bovidae > Budorcas > Budorcas taxicolor. The sequence goes on from NW_026291867.1 coordinate 145,593, forward strand.
CTGCTGCAGCTCGGGAGGAAAGAGCACGTACATGCCCCCACTCGAGACGAGGCCTGACTCCCCTGGGGAGACTCAGAAGCACCCCAAGATCCATGGCAACACTGGAGAGGAATCCTCAGGTTCCGGCTCCGACTCCACACAAGGACTGTGGCCCGGGCATGGACGGGAGAGGAATCCCGAGAGGTCCCCTAGCAACTCGCATGGGGACTGGCCTTTCCTGAGGCCACCAGAGCGGGTCCCTGAGGTCCCCGTCGTAACTCGAGAAGACCTGCCGCAACTCGAGAAAATCCAGGAGGTTCTCCCCTCCAGGGAGATGAGGCCCATATCCGCTGAGGCGTCTCGAGGCTGATCACACCTCACCTCTGGAACTTCGAAAGGGTCCTTCACACCCTTGGTGCAAATCAAGAAGTTCCCCGACCTAGCCGTCTCCACTCGAGAGGAATCACGAGGGTCCCGCCCACATCCGGAGGAGCCCCGTTTCGGCCTCGTAGCTCGAGATGAGGAATCCTTTCCCTGCTTCGTCTTGAATGAGTTCCCGGCCTTCCCGTCGCATCTCAAGAGGAGGCCCTCTCAACAGGAACGGCGAGAGGAACTCCAGGGTCGTGCCACCATTCCAAGAGTCCCCCAGATGTCTCAGTCCATTCCAGAGGAACCTCTTTTCCCTTCACCGGCTCGTCTTTCACGCCGAGGATCGACTCACACCAAGGTGGCACGTGGCACAGCCCTGTGGGAAAGCCTCGTGGGAAAGCCTCGAGGGACAGCCTCGAGGGAAAGCCACAGATCCCTTGATCCACGTGACAGGAAGCGTGACACTACTGCTGCAGCTCGGGAGGAAAGCGCACGTGCATGCCCCCACTCGAGACGAGGCCTGACTCCCCTGGGGAGACTCAGAAGCACCCCAAGATCCATGGCAACACTGGAGAGGAATCCTCAGGTTCCAGTCCCGACTCCACACAAGGACTGAGGCCCCGGCATGGACGGGAGAGGAATCCCGAGAGGTCCCCTAGCAACTCGCATGGGGACTGGCCTTTCCTGAGGCCACCAGAGCGGGTCCCTGAGGTCCCCGTCGTAACTCGAGAAGACCTGCCGCAACTCGAGAAAATCCAGGAGGTTCTCCCCTCCAGGCGAGATGAGGCCCATTTCCGCTGAGGCGTCACGAGGCTGATCACACCTCACCTCTGGAACTTCGAAAGGGTCCTTCTCACCCTTGGTGCAAATCAAGAAGTTCCCCGACATACCCGTCTCCACTCGAGAGGAATCACGAGGGTCCCGCCCACATCCAGAGGAGCCCCGTTTCCGTCTCGTAGCTCGAGATGAGGGATCCTTTCCCTGCTTCGGCGGGAAAGAGTTCACGGCGTTCCCGTCGCATCTCAAGAGGAGGCCCTCTCAACAGGAACGGCGAGAGGAACTCCAGGGTCGTGCCACCATTCCAAGAGTCCCCCAGATGTCTCAGTCCATTCCAGAGGAACTTCTTTTCCCTTCACCGGCTCGTCTTTCACGCCGAGGATCGACTCACACCAAGATGGCACGTGGCACAGCCCTGTGGGAAAGCCTCGTGGGAAAGCCTCGAGGGACAGCCTCGAGGGAAAGCCACAGATCCCTTGATCCACGTGACAGGAAGCGTGACACTACTGCTGCAGCTCGGGAGGAAAGCGCACGTGCATGCCCCCACTCGAGACGAGGCCTGACTCCCCTGGGGAGACTCAGAAGCACCCCAAGATCCATGGCAACACTGGAGAGGAATCCTCAGGTTCCGGCCCCGACTCCACACAAGGACTGAGACCCCGGCATGGACGGGAGAGGAATCCCGAGAGGTCCCCTAGCAACTCGCATGGGGACTGGCCTTTCCTGAGGCCACCAGAGCGGGTCCCTGAGGTCCCCGTCGTAACACGAGAAGACCTGCCGCAACTCGAGAAAATCCAGGAGGTTCTCCCCTCCAGGCGAGATGAGGCCCATTTCCGCTGAGGCGTCTCGAGGCTGATCACACCTCACCTCTGGAATTTCGAAAGGGTCCTTCACACCCTTGGTGCAAATCAAGAAGTTCCCCGACATACCCGGCTCCACTCGAGAGGAATCACGAGGGTCCCGCCCACATCCAGAGGAGCCCCGTTTCCGCCTCGTAGCTCGAGATGAGGGATCCTTTCCCTGCTTCGTCGGCAAAGAGTTCCCGGCGTTCCCGTCGCATCTCAAGAGGAGGCCCTCTCAACAGGACCGGCGACAGGAACTCCAGGGTCGTGCCACCATTCCAAGAGTCCCCCAGATGTCTCAGTCCATTCCAGAGGAACCTCTTTTCCCATCACCGGCTCGTCTTTCACGCCGAGGATCGACTCACACCAAGGTGGCACGTGGCACAGCCCTGTGGGAAAGCCTCGTGGGAAAGCCTCGAGGGACAGCCTCGAGGGAAAGCCACAGATCCCTTGATCCACGTGACAGGAAGCGTGACACTACTGCTGCAGCTCGGGAGGAAAGAGCACGTACATGCCCCCACTCGAGACGAGGCCTGACTCCCCTGGGGAGACTCAGAAGCACCCCAAGATCCATGGCAACACTGGAGAGGAATCCTCAGGTTCCGGCTCCGACTCCACACAAGGACTGAGGCCCGGGCATGGACGGGAGAGGAATCCCGAGAGGTCCCCTAGCAACTCGCATGGGGACTGGCCTTTCCTGAGGCCACCAGAGCGGGTCCCTGAGGTCCCCGTCGTAACTCGAGAAGACCTGCCGCAACTCGAGAAAATCCAGGAGGTTCTCCCCTCCAGGGAGATGAGGCCCATATCCGCTGAGGCGTCTCGAGGCTGATCACACCTCACCTCTGGAACTTCGAAAGGGTCCTTCACACCCTTGGTGCAAATCATGAAGTTCCCCGACATACCCGTCTCCACTCGAGAGGAATCACGAGGGTCCCGCCCACATCCAGAGGAGCCCCGTTTCCGCCTCGTAGCTCGAGATGTGGGATCCTTTCCCTGCTTCGTCGGGAAAGAGTTCCCGGCGTTCCCGTCGCATCTCAAGAGGAGGCCTTCTCAACAGGAACGGCTAGAGGAACTCCAGGGTCGTGCCACCATTCCAAGAGTCCCCCAGATGTCTCAGTCCATTCCAGAGGAACCTCTTTTCCCTTCACCGGCTCGTCTTTCACACCGAGGATCGACTCACACCAAGGTGGCACGTGGCACATCCCTGTGGGAAAGCCTCGTGGGAAAGCCTCGAGGGACAGCCTCGAGGGAAAGCCACAGATCCCTAGATCCACGTGACAGGAATCGTGACACTACTGCTGCAGCTCGGGAGGAAAGTGCACGTGCATGCCCCCACTCGAGACGAGGCCTGACTCCCCTGGGGAGACTCAGAAGCACCCCAAGATCCATGGCAACACTGGAGAGGAATCCTCAGGTTCCGCCCCGACTCCACACAAGGACTGAGGCCCCGGCATGGACGGGAGAGGAATCCCGAGAGGTCCCCTAGCAACTCGCATGGGGACTGGCCTTTCCTGAGGCCACCAGAGCGGGTCCCTGAGGTCCCCGTCGTAACTCGAGAAGACCTGCCGCAACTCGAGAAAATCCAGGAGGTTCTCCCCTCCAGGGAGATGAGGCCCATATCCGCTGAGGCGTCTCGAGGCTGATCACACCTCACCTCTGGAACTTCTAAAGGGTCCTTCACACCCTTGGTGCAAATCAAGAAGTTCCCCGACCTAGCCGTCTCCACTCGAGAGGAATCACGAGGGTCCCGCCCACATCCGGAGGAGCCCCGTTTCGGCCTCGTAGCTCGAGATGAGGAATCCTTTCCCTGCTTCGTCTGGAATGAGTTCCTGGCCTTCCCGTCGCATCTCAAGAGGAGGCCCTCTCAACAGGAACGGCGAGAGGAACTCCAGGGTCGTGCCACCATTCCAAGAGTCCCCCAGATATCTCAGTCCATTCCAGAGGAACCTCTTTTCCCTTCACCGGCTCGTGTTTCACGCCGAGGATCGACTCACACCAAGGTGGCACGTGGCACAGCCCTGTGGGAAAGCCTCGTGGGAAAGCCTCGAGGGACAGCCTCGAGGGAAAGCCACAGATCCCTTGATCCACGTGACAGGAAGCGTGACACTACTGCTGCAGCTCGGGAGGAACGCGCACGTGCATGCCTCCACTCGAGACGATTCCTGACTCCCCTGGGGAGACTCAGAAGCACCCCAAGATCCATGGCAACACTGGAGAGGAATCCTCAGGTTCCAGTCCCGACTCCACACAAGGACTGAGGCCCCGGCATGGACGGGAGAGGAATCCCGAGAGGTCCCCTAGCAACTCGCATGGGGACTGGCCTTTCCTGAGGCCACCAGAGCGGGTCCCTGAGGTCCCCGTCGTAACTCGAGAAGACCTGCCGCAACTCGAGAAAATCCAGGAGGTTCTCCCCTCCAGGCGAGATGAGGCCCATTTCCGCTGAGGCGTCTCGAGGCTGATCACACCTCACCTCTGGAACTTCGAAAGGCTCCTTCACACCCTTGGTGCAAATCAAGAAGTTCCCCGACCTAGCCGTCTCCACTCGAGAGGAATCACGAGGGTCCCGCCCACATCCAGAGGAGCCCCGTTTCCGCCTCGTAGCTCGAGATGAGGGATCCTTTCCCTGCTTCGTCGGGAAAGAGTTCCCGGCGTTCCCGTCGCATCTCAAGATGAGGCCCTCTCAACAGGAACGGCGAGAGGAACTCCAGGGTCGTGCCACCATTCCAAGAGTCGCCCAGATGTCTCAGTCCATTCCAGAGGAACTTCTTCTCCCTTCACCGGCTCGTCTTTCACGCCGAGGATCGACTCACACCAAGATGGCACGTGGCACAGCCCTGTGGGAAAGCCTCGTGGGAAAGCCTCGAGGGACAGCCTCGAGGGAAAGCCACAGATCCCTTGATCCACGTGACAGGAAGCGTGACACTACTGCTGCAGCTCGGGAGGAAAGCGCACGTGCATGCCCCCACTCGAGACGAGGCCTGACTCCCCTGGGGAGACTCAGAAGCACCCCAAGATCCATGGCAACACTGGAGACGAATCCTCAGGTTCCGCCCCGACTCCACACAAGGACTGAGGCCCCGGCATGGACGGGAGAGGAATCCCGAGAGGTCCCCTAGCAACTCGCATGGGGACTGGCCTTTCCTGAGGCCACCAGAGCGGGTCCCTGAGGTCCCCGTCGTAACTCGAGAAGACCTGCCGCAACTCGAGAAAATCCAGGAGGTTCTCCCCTCCAGGCGAGATGAGGCCCATTTCCGCTGAGGCGTCTCGAGGTTGATCACACCTCACCTCTGGAACTTCAAAAGGCTCCTTCACACCCTTGGTGCAAATCAAGAAGTTCCCCGACCTAGCCGTCTCCACTCGAGAGGAATCACGAGGGTCCCGCCCACATCCAGAGGAGCCCCGTTTCCGCCTCGTAGCTCGAGATGAGGGATCCTTTCCCTGCTTCGTCGGGAAAGAGTTCCCGGCGTTCCCGTCGCATCTCAAGATGAGGCCCTCTCAACAGGAACGGCGAGAGGAACTCCAGGGTCGTGCCACCATTCCAAGAGTCCCCCAGATGTCTCAGTCCATTCCAGAGGAACCTCTTTTCCCTTCACCGGCTCGTCTTTCACGCCGAGGATCGACTCACACCAAGATGGCACGTGGCACAGCCCTGTGGGAAAGCCTCGTGGGAAAGCCTCGAGGGACAGCCTCGAGGGAAAGCCACAGATCCCTTGATCCACGTGACAGGAAGCGTGACACTACTGCTGCAGCTCGGGAGGAAAGCGCACGTGCATGCCCCCACTCGAGACGAGGCCTGACTCCCCTGGGGAGACTCAGAAGCACCCCAAGATCCATGGCAACACTGGAGAGGAATCCTCAGGTTCCGGCCCCGACTACACACAAGGACTGAGGCCCCGGCATGGACGGCAGAGGAATCCCGAGAGGTCCCCTAGCAACTCGCATGGGGACTGGCCTTTCCTGAGGCCACCAGAGCGGGTCCCTGAGGTCCCCGTCGTAACTCGAGAAGACCTGCCGCAACTCGAGAAAATCCAGGAGGTTCTCCCCTCCAGGCGAGATGAGGCCCATTTCCGCTGAGGCGTCTCGAGGCTGATCACACCTCACCTCTGGAATTTAGAAAGGGTCCTTCACACCCTTGGTGCAAATCAAGAAGTTCCCCAACATACCCGGCTCCACTCGAGAGGAATCACGAGGGTCCCGCCCACATCCAGAGGAGCCCCGTTTCCGCCTCGTAGCTCGAGATGAGGGATCCTTTCCCTGCTTCGTCGGGAAAGAGTTCCCGGCGTTCCCGTCGCATCTCAAGAGGAGGCCTTCTCAACAGGAATGGCTAGAGGAACTCCAGGGTCATGCCACCATTCCAAGAGTCCCCCAGATGTCTCAGTCCATTCCAGAGGAACCTCTTTTCCCTTCACCGGCTCGTCTTTCACACCGAGGATCGACTCACACCAAGGTGGCACGTGGCACAGCCCTGTGGGAAAGCCTCGTGGGAAAGCCTCGAGGGACAGCCTCGAGGGAAAGCCACAGATCCCTAGATCCACGTGACAGGAAGCGTGACACTACTGCTGCAGCTCGGGAGGAAAGCGCACGTGCATGCCCCCACTCGAGACGAGGCCTGACTCCCCTGGGGAGACTCAGAAGCACCCCAAGATACATGGCAACACTGGAGAGGAATCCTCAGGTTCCGGCCCCGACTCCACACAAGGACTGATGCCCCGGCATGGACGGCAGAGGAATCCCGAGAGGTCCCCTAGCAACTCGCATGGGGACTGGCCTTTCCTGAGGCCACCAGAGCGGGTCCCTGAGGTCCCCATTGTAACTCGAGAAGACCTGCCGCAACTGGAGTAAATCCAGGAGGTTCTCCCCTCCAGGCGAGATGATTCCCATTTCCGCTGAGGCGTCTCGAGGCTGATCACACCTCACCTCTGGAACTTCGAAAGGGTCCTTCACACCCTTGGTGCAAATCATGAAGTTCCCCGACATACCCGTCTCCACTCGAGAGGAATCACGAGGGTCCCGCCCACATCCAGAGGAGCCCCGTTTCCGCCTCGTAGCTCGAGATGTGGGATCCTTTCCCTGCTTCGTCGGGAAAGAGTTCCCGGCGTTCCCGTCGCATCTCAAGAGGAGGCCTTCTCAACAGGAACGGCTAGAGGAACTCCAGGGTTGTGCCACCATTCCAAGAGTCCCCCAGATGTCTCAGTCCATTCCAGAGGAACCTCTTTTCCCTTCACCGGCTCGTCTTTCACACCGAGGATCGACTCACACCAAGGTGGCACGTGGCACAGCCCTGTGGGAAAGGCTCGTGGGAAAGCCTCGAGGGACAGCCTCGAGGGAAAGCCACAGATCCCTTGATCCACGTGACAGGAAGCGTGACACTACTGCTGCAGCTCGGGAGGAAAGCGCACGTGCATGCCCCCACTCGAGACGAGGCCTGACTCCCCTGGGGAGACTCAGAAGCACCCCAAGATCCATGGCAACACTGGAGAGGAATCCTCAGGTTCCGCCCCGACTCCACACAAGGACTGAGGCCCCGGCATGGACTGGAGAGGAATCCCGAGAGGTCCCCTAGCAACTCGCATGGGGACTGGCCTTTCCTGAGGCCACCAGAGCGGGTCCCTGAGGTCCCCGTCGTAACTCGAGAAGACCTGCCGCAACTCGAGAAAATCCAGGAGGTTCTCCCCTCCAGGCGAGATGAGGCCCATTTCCGCTGAGGCGTCTCGAGGCTGATCACACCTCACCTCTGGAACTTCGAAAGGCTCCTTCACACCCTTGGTGCAAATCAAGAAGTTCCCCGACATACCCGTCTCCACTCGAGAGGAATCACGAGGGTCCCGCCCACATCCAGAGGAGCCCCGTTTCCGCCTCGTAGCTCGAGATGAGGGATCCTTTCCCTGCTTCGTCGGGAAAGAGTTCCCAGCGTTCCCGTCGCATCTCAAGATGAGGCCCTCTCAACAGGAACGGCGAGAGGAACTCCAGGGTCGTGCCACCATTCCAAGAGTCCCCCAGATGTCTCAGTCCATTCCAGAGGAACTTCTTTTCCCTTCACCGGCTCGTCTTTCACGCCGAGGATCGACTCACACCAAGGTGGCACGTGGCACATCCCTGTGGGAAAGCCTCGTGGGAAAGCCTCGAGGGACAGCCTCGAGGGAAAGCCACAGATCCCTTGATCCACGTGACAGGAAGCGTGACACTACTGCTGCAGCTCGGGAGGAAAGTGCACGTGCATGCCCCCACTCGAGACGAGGCCTGACTCCCCTGGGGAGACTCAGAAGCACCCCAAGATCCATGGCAACACTGGAGAGGAATCCTCAGGTTCCGCCCCGACTCCACACAAGGACTGAGGCCCCGGCATGGACGGGAGAGGAATCCCGAGAGGTCCCCTAGCAACTCGCATGGGGACTGGCCTTTCCTGAGGCCACCAGAGCGGGTCCCTGAGGTCCCCGTCGTAACTCGAGAAGACCTGCCGCAACTCGAGAAAATCCAGGAGGTTCTCCCCTCCAGGGAGATGAGGCCCATATCCGCTGAGGCGTCTCGAGGCTGATCACACCTCACCTCTGGAACTTCTAAAGGGTCCTTCACACCCTTGGTGCAAATCAAGAAGTTCCCCGACCTAGCCGTCTCCACTCGAGAGGAATCACGAGGGTCCCGCCCACATCCGGAGGAGCCCCGTTTCGGCCTCGTAGCTCGAGATGAGGAATCCTTTCCCTGCTTCGTCTGGAATGAGTTCCTGGCCTTCCCGTCGCATCTCAAGAGGAGGCCCTCTCAACAGGAACGGCGAGAGGAACTCCAGGGTCGTGCCACCATTCCAAGAGTCCCCCAGATGTCTCAGTCCATTCCAGAGGAACCTCTTTTCCCTTCACCGGCTCGTGTTTCACGCCGAGGATCGACTCACACCAAGGTGGCACGTGGCACAGCCCTGTGGGAAAGCCTCGTGGGAAAGCCTCGAGGGACAGCCTCGAGGGAAAGCCACAGATCCCTTGATCCACGTGACAGGAAGCGTGACACTACTGCTGCAGCTCGGGAGGAACGCGCACGTGCATGCCTCCACTCGAGACGATTCCTGACTCCCCTGGGGAGACTCAGAAGCACCCCAAGATCCATGGCAACACTGGAGAGGAATCCTCAGGTTCCAGTCCCGACTCCACACAAGGACTGAGGCCCCGGCATGGACGGGAGAGGAATCCCGAGAGGTCCCCTAGCAACTCGCATGGGGACTGGCCTTTCCTGAGGCCACCAGAGCGGGTCCCTGAGGTCCCCGTCGTAACTCGAGAAGACCTGCCGCAACTCGAGAAAATCCAGGAGGTTCTCCCCTCCAGGCGAGATGAGGCCCATTTCCGCTGAGGCGTCTCGAGGCTGATCACACCTCACCTCTGGAACTTCGAAAGGCTCCTTCACACCCTTGGTGCAAATCAAGAAGTTCCCCGACCTAGCCGTCTCCACTCGAGAGGAATCACGAGGGTCCCGCCCACATCCAGAGGAGCCCCGTTTCCGCCTCGTAGCTCGAGATGAGGGATCCTTTCCCTGCTTCGTCGGGAAAGAGTTCCCGGCGTTCCCGTCGCATCTCAAGATGAGGCCCTCTCAACAGGAACGGCGAGAGGAACTCCAGGGTCGTGCCACCATTCCAAGAGTCGCCCAGATGTCTCAGTCCATTCCAGAGGAACTTCTTCTCCCTTCACCGGCTCGTCTTTCACGCCGAGGATCGACTCACACCAAGATGGCACGTGGCACAGCCCTGTGGGAAAGCCTCGTGGGAAAGCCTCGAGGGACAGCCTCGAGGGAAAGCCACAGATCCCTTGATCCACGTGACAGGAAGCGTGACACTACTGCTGCAGCTCGGGAGGAAAGCGCACGTGCATGCCCCCACTCGAGACGAGGCCTGACTCCCCTGGGGAGACTCAGAAGCACCCCAAGATCCATGGCAACACTGGAGACGAATCCTCAGGTTCCGCCCCGACTCCACACAAGGACTGAGGCCCCGGCATGGACGGGAGAGGAATCCCGAGAGGTCCCCTAGCAACTCGCATGGGGACTGGCCTTTCCTGAGGCCACCAGAGCGGGTCCCTGAGGTCCCCGTCGTAACTCGAGAAGACCTGCCGCAACTCGAGAAAATCCAGGAGGTTCTCCCCTCCAGGCGAGATGAGGCCCATTTCCGCTGAGGCGTCTCGAGGTTGATCACACCTCACCTCTGGAACTTCAAAAGGCTCCTTCACACCCTTGGTGCAAATCAAGAAGTTCCCCGACCTAGCCGTCTCCACTCGAGAGGAATCACGAGGGTCCCGCCCACATCCAGAGGAGCCCCGTTTCCGCCTCGTAGCTCGAGATGAGGGATCCTTTCCCTGCTTCGTCGGGAAAGAGTTCCCGGCGTTCCCGTCGCATCTCAAGATGAGGCCCTCTCAACAGGAACGGCGAGAGGAACTCCAGGGTCGTGCCACCATTCCAAGAGTCCCCCAGATGTCTCAGTCCATTCCAGAGGAACGTCTTTTCCCTTCACCGGCTCGTCTTTCACGCCGAGGATCGACTCACACCAAGATGGCACGTGGCACAGCCCTGTGGGAAAGCCTCGTGGGAAAGCCTCGAGGGACAGCCTCGAGGGAAAGCCACAGATCCCTTGATCCACGTGACAGGAAGCGTGACACTACTGCTGCAGCTCGGGAGGAAAGCGCACGTGCATGCCCCCACTCGAGACGAGGCCTGACTCCCCTGGGGAGACTCAGAAGCACCCCAAGATCCATGGCAACACTGGAGAGGAATCCTCAGGTTCCGGCCCCGACTACACACAAGGACTGAGGCCCCGGCATGGACGGCAGAGGAATCCCGAGAGGTCCCCTAGCAACTCGCATGGGGACTGGCCTTTCCTGAGGCCACCAGAGCGGGTCCCTGAGGTCCCCGTCGTAACTCGAGAAGACCTGCCGCAACTCGAGAAAATCCAGGAGGTTCTCCCCTCCAGGCGAGATGAGGCCCATTTCCGCTGAGGCGTCTCGAGGCTGATCACACCTCACCTCTGGAATTTAGAAAGGGTCCTTCACACCCTTGGTGCAAATCAAGAAGTTCCCCAACATACCCGGCTCCACTCGAGAGGAATCACGAGGGTCCCGCCCACATCCAGAGGAGCCCCGTTTCCGCCTCGTAGCTCGAGATGAGGGATCCTTTCCCTGCTTCGTCGGGAAAGAGTTCCCGGCGTTCCCGTCGCATCTCAAGAGGAGGCCTTCTCAACAGGAATGGCTAGAGGAACTCCAGGGTCGTGCCACCATTCCAAGAGTCCCCCAGATGTCTCAGTCCATTCCAGAGGAACCTCTTTTCCCTTCACCGGCTCGTCTTTCACACCGAGGATCGACTCACACCAAGGTGGCACGTGGCACAGCCCTGTGGGAAAGCCTCGTGGGAAAGCCTCGAGGGACAGCCTCGAGGGAAAGCCACAGATCCCTAGATCCACGTGACAGGAAGCGTGACACTACTGCTGCAGCTCGGGAGGAAAGCGCACGTGCATGCCCCCACTCGAGACGAGGCCTGACTCCCCTGGGGAGACTCAGAAGCACCCCAAGATACATGGCAACACTGGAGAGGAATCCTCAGGTTCCGGCCCCGACTCCACACAAGGACTGATGCCCCGGCATGGACGGCAGAGGAATCCCGAGAGGTCCCCTAGCAACTCGCATGGGGACTGGCCTTTCCTGTGGCCACCAGAGCGGGTCCCTGAGGTCCCCATTGTAACTCGAGAAGACCTGCCGCAACTGGAGTAAATCCAGGAGGTTCTCCCCTCCAGGCGAGATGATTCCCATTTCCGCTGAGGCGTCTCGAGGCTGATCACACCTCACCTCTGGAACTTCGAAAGGGTCCTTCACACCCTTGGTGCAAATCATGAAGTTCCCCGACATACCCGTCTCCACTCGAGAGGAATCACGAGGGTCCCGCCCACATCCAGAGGAGCCCCGTTTCCGCCTCGTAGCTCGAGATGTGGGATCCTTTCCCTGCTTCGTCGGGAAAGAGTTCCCGGCGTTCCCGTCGCATCTCAAGAGGAGGCCTTCTCAACAGGAACGGCTAGAGGAACTCCAGGGTCGTGCCACCATTCCAAGAGTCCCCCAGATGTCTCAGTCCATTCCAGAGGAACCTCTTTTCCCTTCACCGGCTCGTCTTTCACACCGAGGATCGACTCACACCAAGGTGGCACGTGGCACAGCCCTGTGGGAAAGCCTCGTGGGAAAGCCTCGAGGGACAGCCTCGAGGGAAAGCCACAGATCCCTTGATCCACGTGACAGGAAGCGTGACACTACTGCTGCAGCTCGGGAGGAAAGCGCACGTGCATGCCCCCACTCGAGACGAGGCCTGACTCCCCTGGGGAGACTCAGAAGCACCCCAAGATCCATGGCAACACTGGAGAGGAATCCTCAGGTTCCGCCCCGACTCCACACAAGGACTGAGGCCCCGGCATGGACTGGAGAGGAATCCCGAGAGGTCCCCTAGCAACTCGCATGGGGACTGGCCTTTCCTGAGGCCACCAGAGCGGGTCCCTGAGGTCCCCGTCGTAACTCGAGAAGACCTGCCGCAACTCGAGAAAATCCAGGAGGTTCTCCCCTCCAGGCGAGATGAGGCCCATTTCCGCTGAGGCGTCTCGAGGCTGATCACACCTCACCTCTGGAACTTCGAAAGGCTCCTTCACACCCTTGGTGCAAATCAAGAAGTTCCCCGACATACCCGTCTCCACTCGAGAGGAATCACGAGGGTCCCGCCCACATCCAGAGGAGCCCCGTTTCCGCCTCGTAGCTCGAGATGAGGGATCCTTTCCCTGCTTCGTCGGGAAAGAGTTCCCAGCGTTCCCGTCGCATCTCAAGATGAGGCCCTCTCAACAGGAACGGCGAGAGGAACTCCAGGGTCGTGCCACCATTCCAAGAGTCCCCCAGATGTCTCAGTCCATTCCAGAGGAACTTCTTTTCCCTTCACCGGCTCGTCTTTCACGCCGAGGATCGACTCACACCAAGATGGCACGTGGCACAGCCCTGTGGGAAAGCCTCGTGGGAAAGCCTCGAGGGACAGCCTCGAGGGAAAGCCACAGATCCCTTGATCCACGTGACAGGAAGCGTGACACTACTGCTGCAGCTCGGGAGGAAAGCGCACGTGCATGCCCCCACTCGAGACGAGGCCTGACTCCCCTGGGGAGACTCAGAAGCACCCCAAGATCCATGGCAACACTGGAGAGGAATCCTCAGGTTCCGCCCCGACTCCACACAAGGACTGAGGCCCCGGCATGGACGGGAGAGGAATCCCGAGAGGTCCCCTAGCAACTCGCATGGGGACTGGCCTTTCCTGAGGCCACCAGAGCGGGTCCCTGAGGTCCCCGTCGTAACTCGAGAAGACCTGCCGCAACTCGAGAAAATCCAGGAGGTTCTCCCCTCCAGGCGAGATGAGGCCCATTTCCGCTGAGGCGTCTCGAGGCTGATCACACCTCACCTCTGGAATTTAGAAAGGGTCCTTCACACCCTTGGTGCAAATCAAGAAGTTCCCCAACATACCCGGCTCCACTCGAGAGGAATCACGAGGGTCCCGCCCACATCCAGAGGAGCCCCGTTTCCGCCTCGTAGCTCGAGATGAGGGATCCTTTCCCTGCTTCGTCGGGAAAGAGTTCCCGGCGTTCCCGTCGCATCTCAAGAGGAGGCCCTCTCAACAGGACCGGCGAGAGGAACTCCAGGGTCGTGCCACCATTCCAAGAGTCCCCCAGATGTCTCAGTCCATTCCAGAGGAACCTCTTTTCCCATCACCGGCTCGTCTTTCACGCCGAGGATCGACTCACACCAAGATGGCACGTGGCACAGCCCTGTGGGAAAGCCTCGTGGGAAAGCCTCGAGGGACAGCCTCGAGGGAAAGCCACAGATCCCTTGATCCACGTGACAGGAAGCGTGACACTACTGCTGCAGCTCGGGAGGAAAGCGCACGTACATGCCCCCACTCGAGACGAGGCCTGACTCCCCTGGGGAGACTCAGAAGCACCCCAAGATCCATGGCAACACTGGAGAGGAATCCTCAGGTTCCGGCTCCGACTCCACACAAGGACTGAGGCCCGGGCATGGACGGGAGAGGAATCCCGAGAGGTCCCCTAGCAACTCGCATGGGGACTGGCCTTTCCTGAGGCCACCAGAGCGGGTCCCTGAGGTCCCCGTCGTAACTCGAGAAGACCTGCCGCAACTGGAGAAAATCCAGGAGGTTCTCCCCTCCAGGCGAGATGAGGACCATTTCCGCTGAGGCGTCACGAGGCTGATCACACCTCACCTCTGGAACTTCGAAAGGGTCCTTCACACCCTTGGTGCAAATCAAGAAGTTCCCCGACATACCCGTCTCCACTCGAGAGGAATCACGAGGGTCCCGCCCACATCCAGAGGAGCCCCGTTTCCGTCTCGTAGCTCGAGATGAGGGATCCTTTCCCTGCTTCGTCGGGAAAGAGTTCCCGGCGTTCCCGTCGCATCTCAAGAGGAGGCCCTCTCAACAGGAACGGCGAGAGGAACTCCAGGGTCGTGCCACCATTCCAAGAGTCCCCCAGATGTCTCAGTCCATTCCAGAGGAACTTCTTTTCCCTTCACCGGCTCGTCTTTCACGCCGAGGATCGACTCACACCAAGGTGGCACGTGGCACAGCCCTGTGGGAAAGCCTCGTGGGAAAGCCTCGAGGGACAGCCTCGAGGGAAAGCCACAGATCCCTTGATCCACGTGACAGGAAGCGTGACACTACTGCTGCAGCTCGGGAGGAAAGCGCACATGCATGCCCCCACTCGAGACGAGGCCTGACTCCCCTGGGGAGACTCAGAAGCACCCCAAGATCCATGGCAACACTGGAGAGGAATCCTCAGGTTCCGCCCCGACTCCACACAAGGACTGAGGCCCCGGCATGGACGGGAGAGGAATCCCGAGAGGTCCCCTAGCAACTCGCATGGGGACTGGCCTTTCCTGAGGCCACCAGAGCGGGTCCCTGAGGTCCCCGTCGTAACTCGAGAAGACCTGCCGCAACTCGACAAAATCCAGGAGGTTCTCCCCTCCAGGCGAGATGAGGCCCATTTCCGCTGAGGCGTCTCGAGGCTGATCACACCTCACCTCTGGAACTTCGAAAGGCTCCTTCACACCCTTGGTGCAAATCAAGAAGTTCCCCGACATACCCGTCTCCACTCGAGAGGAATCACGAGGGACCCGCCCACATCCAGAGGAGCCCCGTTTCCGCCTCGTAGCTCGAGATGAGGGATCATTTCCCTGCTTCGTCGGGAAAGAGTTCCCGGCCTTCCCGTCGCATCTCAAGAGGAGGCCCTCTCAACAGGAACGGCGAGAGGAACTCCAGGGTCGTGCCACCATTCCAAGAGTCCCCCAGATGTCTCAGTCCATTCCAGAGGAACTTCTTTTCCCTTCACCGGCTCGTCTTTCACGCCGAGGATCGACTCACACCAAGGTGGCACGTGGCACAGCCCTGTGGGAAAGCCTCGTGGGAAAGCCTCGAGGGACAGCCTCGAGGGAAAGCCACAGATCCCTTGATCCACGTGACAGGAAGCGTGACACTACTGCTGCAGCTCGGGAGGAAAGCGCACGTGCATGCCCCCACTCGAGACGAGGCCTGACTCCCCTGGGGAGACTCAGAAGCACCCCAAGATACATGGCAACACTGGAGAGGAATCCTCAGGTTCCGGCCCCGACTCCACACAAGGACTGATGCCCCGGCATGGACGGCAGAGGAATCCCGAGAGGTCCCCTAGCAACTCGCATGGGGACTGGCCTTTCCTGAGGCCACCAGAGCGGGTCCCTGAGGTCCCCATTGTAACTCGAGAAGACCTGCCGCAACTGGAATAAATCCAGGAGGTTCTCCCCTCCAGGCGAGATGATTCCCATTTCCGCTGAGGCGTCTCGAGGCTGATCACACCTCACCTCTGGAACTTCGAAAGGGTCCTTCACACCCTTGGTGCAAATCATGAAGTTCCCCTACATACCCGTCTCCACTCGAGAGGAATCACGAGGGTCCCGCCCACATCCAGAGGAGCCCCGTTTCCGCCTCGTAGCTCGAGATGTGGGATCCTTTCCCTGCTTCGTTGGGAAAGAGTTCCCGGCGTTCCCGCCGCATCTCAAGAGGAGGCCTTCTCAACAGGAACGGCTAGGGGAACTCCAGGGTCGTGCCACCATTCCAAGAGTCCCCCAGATGTCTCAGTCCATTCCAGAGGAACCTCTTTTCCCTTCACCGGCTCGTCTTTCACACCGAGGATCGACTCACACCAAGGTGGCACGTGGCACATCCCTGTGGGAAAGCCTCGTGGGAAAGCCTCGAGGGACAGCCTCGAGGGAAAGCCACAGATCCCTAGATCCACGTGACAGGAATCGTGACACTACTGCTGCAGCTCGGGAGGAAAGTGCACGTGCATGCCCCCACTCGAGACGAGGCCTGACTCCCCTGGAGAGATTCAGAAACACCCCAAGATCCATGGCAACACTGGAGAGGAATCCTCAGGTTCCGGGCCCGACTCCACACAAGGACTGAGGCCCCGGCATGGACGGGAGAGGAATCCCGAGAGGTCCCCTAGCAACTCGCATGGGGACTGGCCTTTCCTGAGGCCACCAGAGCGGGTCCCTGAGGTCCCCGTCGTAACTCGAGAAGACCTGCCGCAACTCGAGAAAATCCAGGAGGTTCTCCCCTCCAGGCGAGATGAGGCATATTTCCGCTGAGGCGTCTCGAGGCTGATCACACCTCACCTCTGGAACTTCGAAAGGCTCTTTCACACCCTTGGTGCAAATCAAGAAGTTCCCCGACCTAGCCGTCTCCACTCGAGAGGAATCACGAGGGTCCCGCCCACATCCAGAGGAGCCCCGTTTCCGCCTCGTAGCTCGAGATGAGGGATCCTTTCCCTGCTTCGTCGGGAAAGAGTTCCCGGCGTTCCCGTCGCATCTCAAGATGAGGCCCTCTCAACAGGAACGGCGAGAGGAACTCCAGGGTCGTGCCACCACTCCAAGAGTCCCCCAGATGTCTCAGTCCATTCCAGAGGAACCTCTTTTCCCTTCACCGGCTCGTCTTTCACGCCGAGGATCGACTCACACCAAGGTGGCACGTGGCACAGCCCTGTGGGAAAGCCTCGTGGGAAAGCCTCGAGGGACAGCCTCGAGGGAAAGCCACAGATCCCTTGATCCACGTGACAGGAAGCGTGACACTACTGCTGCAGCTCGGGAGGAAAGCGCACGTGCATGCCCCCACTCGAGACGAGGCCTGACTCCCCTGGCAGGACTCAGAAGCATCCCAAGATCCCTGGCAACACTGGAGAGGAATCCTCAGGTTCCGGCCCCGAATCCACACAAGGACTGAGGCCCCGGCATGGACGGGAGAGGAATCCCGAGAGGTCCCCTAGCAACTCGCATGGGGACTGGCCTTTCCTGAGGCCACCAGAGCGGGTCCCTGAGGTCCCCGTCGTAACTCGAGAAGACCTGCCGCAACTCGACAAAATCCAGGAGGTTCTCCCCTCCAGGCGAGATGAGGCCCATTTCCGCTGAGGCGTCTCGAGGCTGATCACACCTCACCTCTGGAACTTCGAAAGGGTCCTTCACACCCTTGGTGCAAATGAAGAAGTTCCCCGACCTAGCCATCTTCACTCGAGAGGAATCACGAGGGTCCCGCCCACATCCAGAGGAGCCCCGTTTCCGCCTCGTAGCTCGAGATGAGGGATCCTTTCCCTGCTTCGTCGGGAAAGAGTTCCCGGCGTTCCTGTCGCATCTCAAGAGGAGGCCCTCTCAACAGGAACGGCGAGAGGAACTCCAGGGTCGTGCCACCACTCCAAGAGTCCCCCAGATGTCTCAGTCCATTCCAGAGGAACCTCTTTTCCCTTCACCGGCTCGTCTTTCACGCCGAGGATCGACTCACACCAAGGTGGCACGTGGCACAGCCCTGTGGGAAAGCCTCGTGGGAAAGCCTCGAGGGACAGCCTCGAGGGAAAGCCACAGATCCCTTGATCCACGTGACAGGAAGCGTGACACTACTGCTGCAGCTCGGGAGGAAAGCGCACGTGCATGCCCCCACTCGAGACGAGGCCTGACTCCCCTGGGGAGACTCAGAAGAACCCCAAGATCCATGGCAACACTGGAGAGCAATCCTCAGGTTCCGGCCCCGACTCCACACAAGGACTGAGGCCCCGGCATGGACGGGAGAGGAATCCCGAGAGGTCCCCTAGCAACTCGCACGGGGACTGGCCTTTCCTGAGGTCACCAGAGCGGGTCCCTGAGGTCCCCGTCGTAACTCGAGAAGACCTGCCGCAACTCGAGAATATCCAGGAGGTTCTCCCCTCCAGGCGAGATGAGGCCCATTTCCGCTGAGGCGTCTCGAGGCTGATCACACCTCACCTCTGGAACTTCGAAAGGGTCCTTCACACCCTTGGTGCAAATCAAGAAGTTCCCCGACCTAGCCGTCTCCACTCGAGAGAAATCACGAGGGTCCCGCCCACATCCAGAGGAGCCCCGTTTCCGCCTCGTAGCTCGAGATGAGGGATCCTTTCCCTGCTTCGTCGGGAAAGAGTTCCCGGCGTTCCCGTCGCATCTCAAGAGGAGGCCCTCTCAGCAGGAACGGCGAGAGGAACTCCAGGGTCGTGCCACCACTCCAAGAGTCCCCCAGATGTCTCAGTCCATTCCAGAGGAACCTCTTTTCCCTTCACCGGCTCGTCTTTCACGCCGAGGATCGACTCACACCAAGGTGGCACGTGGCACAGCCCTGTGGGAAAGCCTCGTGGGAAAGCCTCGAGGGACAGCCTCGAGGGAAAGCCCCAGATCCCTTGATCCACGTGACAGGAAGCGTGACACTACTGCTGCAGCTCGGGAGGAAAGCGCACGTGCATGCCCCCACTCGAGACGAGGCCTGACTCCCCTGGGGAGACTCAGAAGCACCCCAAGATCCATGGCAACACTGGAGAGGAATCCTCAGGTTCCGGCCCCGACTCCACACAAGGACTGAGGCCCCGGCATGGACGGGAGAGGAATCCCGAGAGGTCCCCTAGCAACTCGCACGGGGACTGGCCTTTCCTGAGGCCACCAGAGCGGGTCCCTGAGGTCCCCGTCGTAACTCGAGAAGACCAGCCGCAACTCGAGAAAATCCAGGAGGTTCTCCCCTCCAGGCGAGATGAGGCCCATTTCCGCTGAGGCGTCTCGAGGCTGATCACACCTCCCCTCTGGAACTTCGAAAGGGTCCTTCACACCCTTGGTGCAAATCAAGAAGTTCCCCGACCTAGCCGTCTCCACTCGAGAGAAATCACGAGGGTCCCGCCCACATCCAGAGGAGCCCCGTTTCCGCCTCGTAGCTCGAGATGAGGGATCCTTTCCCTGCTTCGTCGGGAAAGAGTTCCCGGCGTTCCCGTCGCATCTCAAGAGGAGGCCCTCTCAACAGGAACGGCGAGAGGAACTCCAGGGTCGTGCCACCATTCCAAGAGTCCCCCAGATGTCTCAGTCCATTCCAGAGGAACCTCTTTTCCCTTCACCGGCTCGTCTTTCACGCCGAGGATCGACTCACACCAAGGTGGCACGTGGCACAGCCCTGTGGGAAAGCCTCGTGGGAAAGCCTCGAGGGACAGCCTCGAGGGAAAGCCACCGATCCCTTGATCCACGTGACAGGAAGCGTGACACTACTGCTGCAGCTCGGGAGGAAAGCGCACGTGCATGCCCCCACTCGAGACGAGGCCTGACTCCCCTGGGGAGACTCAGAAGCACCCCAAGATCCATGGCAACACTGGAGAGGAATCCTCAGGTTCCGGCCCCGACTCCACACAAGGACTGAGGCCCCGGCATGGACGGGAGAGGAATCCCGAGAGGTCCCCTAGCAACTCGCATGGGGACTGGCCTTTCCTGAGGCCACCAGAGCGGGTCCCTGAGGTCCCCGTCGTAACTCGAGAAGACCTACCGCAACTCGAGAAAATCCAGGAGGTTCTCCCCTCCAGGCGAGATGAGGCCCATTTCCGCTGAGGCGTCTCGAGGCTGATCACACCTCACCTCTGGAACTTCGAAAGGGTCCTTCACACCCTTGGTGCAAATCAAGAAGTTCCCCGACCTAGCCGTCTCCACTCGAGAGGAATCACGAGAGTCCCGCCCACATCCAGAGGAGCCCCGTTTCCGCCTCGTAGCTCGAGATGAGGGATCCTTTCCCTGCTTCGTCGGGAAAGAGTTCCCGGTGTTCCCGTCGCATCTCAAGAGGAGGCCCTCTCAACAGGAACGGCGAGAGGAACTCCAGGGTCGTGCCACCATTCCAAGAGTCCCCCAGATGTCTCAGTCCATTCCAGAGGAACCTCTTTTCCCTTCACCGGCTCGTCTTTCACGCCGAGGATCGACTCACACCAAGGTGGCACGTGGCACAGCCCTGTGGGAAAGCCTCGTGGGAAAGCCTCGAGGGACAGCCTCGAGGGAAAGCCACAGATCCCTTGATCCACGTGACAGGAAGCGTGACACTACTGCTGCAGCTCGGGAGGAAAGCGCACGTGCATGCCCCCACTCGAGACGAGGCCTGACTCCCCTGGGGAGACTCAGAAGCATCCCAAGATCCCTGGCAACACTGGAGAGGTATCCTCAGGTTCCGGCCCCGACTCCACACAAGGACTGAGGCCCCGGCATGGACGGGAGAGGAATCCCGAAAGGTCCCCTAGCAACTCGCATGGGGACTGGCCTTTCCTGAGGCCACCAGAGCGGGTCCCTGAGGTCCCCGTCGTAACTCGAGAAGACCTGCCGCAACTCGAGAAAATCCAGGAGGTTCTCCCCTCCAGGCGAGATGAGGCCCATTTCCGCTGAGGCGTCTCGAGGCTGATCACACCTCACCTCTGGAACTTCGAAAGGGTCCTTCACACCCTTGGTGCAAATCAAGAAGTTCCCCGACCTAGCCGTCTCCACTCGAGAGGAATCACGAGGGTCCCGCCCACATCCAGAGGAGCCCCGTTTCCGCCTCGTAGCTCGAGATGAGGGATCCTTTCCCTGCTTCGTCGGGAAAGAGTTCCCGGAGTTCCCGTCACATCTCAAGAGGAGGCCCTCTCAACAGGAACGGCGAGAGGAACTCCAGGGTCGTGCCACCATTCCAAGAGTCCCCCAGATGTCTCAGTCCATTCCAGAGGAACCTCTTTTCCATTCACCGGCTCGTCTTTCACGCCGAGGATCGACTCACACCAAGGTGGCACGTGGCAAAGCCCTGTGGGAAAGCCTCGTGGGAAAGCCTCGAGGGACAGCCTCGAGGGAAAGACACAGATCCCTTGATCCACGTGACAGGAAGCGTGACACTACTGCTGCAGCTCGGGAGGAAAGCGCACGTGCATGCCCCCACTCGAGACGAGGCCTGACTCCCCTGGGAAGACTCAGAAGCCCCCCGAGATCCATGGCAACACTGGAGAGGAATCCTCAGGTTCCGGCTCCGACTCCACTCAAGGACTGAGGCCCCGGCATGGACGGGAGAGGAATCCCGAGAGGTCCCCTAGCAACTCGCATGGGGACTGGCCTTTCCTGAGGCCACCAGAGCGGGTCCCTGAGGTCCCCGTCGTAACTCGAGAAGACCTGCCGCAACTCGACAAAATCCAGGAGGTTCTCCCCTCCTGGCGAGATGAGGCCCATTTCCGCTGAGGCGTCTCGAGGCTGATCACACCTCACCTCTGGAACTTCGAAAGGGTCCTTCACACCCTTGGTGCAAATGAAGAAGTTCCCCGACCTAGCCATCTCCACTCGAGACGAATCACGAGGGTCCCGCCCACATCCAGAGGAGCCCCGTTTCCGCCTCGTAGCTCGAGATGAGGGATCCTTTCCCTGCTTCGTCGGGAAAGAGTTCCCGGCGTTCCCGTCGCATCTCAAGAGGAGGCCCTCTCAACAGGAACGGCGAGAGGAACTCCAGGGTCGTGCCACCATTCCAAGAGTCCCCCAGATGTCTCAGTCCATTCCAGAGGAACCTCTTTTCCCTTCACCGGCTCGTCTTTCACGCCGAGGATCGACTCACACCAAGGTGGCACGTGGCACAGCCCTGTGGGAAAGCCTGGTGGGAAAGCCTCGAGGGACAGCCTCGAGGGAAAGCCACAGATCCCTTGATCCACGTGACAGGAAGCGTGACACTACTGCTGCAGCTCGGGAGGAAAGCGCACGTGCATGCCCCCACTCGAGACGAGGCCTGACTCCCCTGGGAAGACTCAGAAGCACCCCAAGATCCATGGCAACACTGGAGAGGAATCCTCAGGTTCCGGCTCCGACTCCACTCAAGGACTGAGGCCCCGGCATGGACGGGAGAGGAATCCCGAGAGGTCCCCTAGCAACTCGCATGGGGACTGGCCTTTCCTGAGGCCACCAGAGCGGGTCCCTGAGGTCCCCGTCGTAACTCGAGAAGACCTACCGCAACTCGAGAAAATCCAGGAGGTTCTCCCCTCCAGGCGAGATGAGGCCCATTTCCGCTGAGGCGTCTCGAGGCTGATCACACCTCACCTCTGGAACTTCGAAAGGGTCCTTCACACCCTTGGTGCAAATCAAGAAGTTCCCCGACCTAGCCGTCTCCACTCGAGAGGAATCACGAGAGTCCCGCCCACATCCAGAGGAGCCCCGTTTCCGCCTCGTAGCTCGAGATGAGGGATCCTTTCCCTGCTTCGTCGGGAAAGAGTTCCCGGTGTTCCCGTCGCATCTCAAGAGGAGGCCCTCTCAACAGGAACGGCGAGAGGAACTCCAGGGTCGTGCCACCATTCCAAGAGTCCCCCAGATGTCTCAGTCCATTCCAGAGGAACCTCTTTTCCCTTCACCGGCTCGTCTTTCACGCCGAGGATCGACTCACACCAAGGTGGCACGTGGCACAGCCCTGTGGGAAAGCCTCGTGGGAAAGCCTCGAGGGACAGCCTCGAGGGAAAGCCACAGATCCCTTGATCCACGTGACAGGAAGCGTGACACTACTGCTGCAGCTCGGGAGGAAAGCGCACGTGCATGCCCCCACTCGAGACGAGGCCTGACTCCCCTGGGGAGACTCAGAAGCATCCCAAGATCCCTGGCAACACTGGAGAGGTATCCTCAGGTTCCGGCCCCGACTCCACACAAGGACTGAGGCCCCGGCATGGACGGGAGAGGAATCCCGAAAGGTCCCCTAGCAACTCGCATGGGGACTGGCCTTTCCTGAGGCCACCAGAGCGGGTCCCTGAGGTCCCCGTCGTAACTCGAGAAGACCTGCCGCAACTCGAGAAAATCCAGGAGGTTCTCCCCTCCAGGCGAGATGAGGCCCATTTCCGCTGAGGCGTCTCGAGGCTGATCACACCTCACCTCTGGAACTTCGAAAGGGTCCTTCACACCCTTGGTGCAAATCAAGAAGTTCCCCGACCTAGCCGTCTCCACTCGAGAGGAATCACGAGGGTCCCGCCCACATCCAGAGGAGCCCCGTTTCCGCCTCGTAGCTCGAGATGAGGGATCCTTTCCCTGCTTCGTCGGGAAAGAGTTCCCGGAGTTCCCGTCACATCTCAAGAGGAGGCCCTCTCAACAGGAACGGCGAGAGGAACTCCAGGGTCGTGCCACCATTCCAAGAGTCCCCCAGATGTCTCAGTCCATTCCAGAGGAACCTCTTTTCCATTCACCGGCTCGTCTTTCACGCCGAGGATCGACTCACACCAAGGTGGCACGTGGCAAAGCCCTGTGGGAAAGCCTCGTGGGAAAGCCTCGAGGGACAGCCTCGAGGGAAAGACACAGATCCCTTGATCCACGTGACAGGAAGCGTGACACTACTGCTGCAGCTCGGGAGGAAAGCGCACGTGCATGCCCCCACTCGAGACGAGGCCTGACTCCCCTGGGAAGACTCAGAAGCCCCCCGAGATCCATGGCAACACTGGAGAGGAATCCTCAGGTTCCGGCTCCGACTCCACTCAAGGACTGAGGCCCCGGCATGGACGGGAGAGGAATCCCGAGAGGTCCCCTAGCAACTCGCATGGGGACTGGCCTTTCCTGAGGCCACCAGAGCGGGTCCCTGAGGTCCCCGTCGTAACTCGAGAAGACCTGCCGCAACTCGACAAAATCCAGGAGGTTCTCCCCTCCTGGCGAGATGAGGCCCATTTCCGCTGAGGCGTCTCGAGGCTGATCACACCTCACCTCTGGAACTTCGAAAGGGTCCTTCACACCCTTGGTGCAAATGAAGAAGTTCCCCGACCTAGCCATCTCCACTCGAGACGAATCACGAGGGTCCCGCCCACATCCAGAGGAGCCCCGTTTCCGCCTCGTAGCTCGAGATGAGGGATCCTTTCCCTGCTTCGTCGGGAAAGAGTTCCCGGCGTTCCCGTCGCATCTCAAGAGGAGGCCCTCTCAACAGGAACGGCGAGAGGAACTCCAGGGTCGTGCCACCATTCCAAGAGTCCCCCAGATGTCTCAGTCCATTCCAGAGGAACCTCTTTTCCCTTCACCGGCTCGTCTTTCACGCCGAGGATCGACTCACACCAAGGTGGCACGTGGCACAGCCCTGTGGGAAAGCCTGGTGGGAAAGCCTCGAGGGACAGCCTCGAGGGAAAGCCACAGATCCCTTGATCCACGTGACAGGAAGCGTGACACTACTGCTGCAGCTCGGGAGGAAAGCGCACGTGCATGCCCCCACTCGAGACGAGGCCTGACTCCCCTGGGAAGACTCAGAAGCACCCCAAGATCCATGGCAACACTGGAGAGGAATCCTCAGGTTCCGGCTCCGACTCCACTCAAGGACTGAGGCCCCGGCATGGACGGGAGAGGAATCCCGAGAGGTCCCCTAGCAACTCGCATGGGGACTGGCCTTTCCTGAGGCCACCAGAGCGGGTCCCTGAGGTCCCCGTCGTAACTCGAGAAGACCTGCCACAACTCGAGAAAATCCAGGAGGTTCTCTCCTCCAGGCGAGATGAGGCCCATTTCCGCTGAGGCGTCTCGAGGCTGATCACACCTCACCTCTTGAACTTCGAAAGGGTCCTTCACACCCTTGGTGCAAATCAAGAAGTTGCCCGACCTAGCCGTCTTCACTCGAAAGGAATCACGAGAGTCCCGCCCACATCCAGAGGAGCCCCGTTTCCGCCTCGTAGCTCGAGATGAGGGATCCTTTCCCTGCTTCGTCGGGAAAGAGTTCCCGGCGTTCCCGTCGCATCTCAAGTGGAGGCCCTCTCAACAGGAACGGCGAGAGGAACTCCAGGGTCGTGCCACCATTCCAAGAGTCCCCCAGATGTCTCAATCCATTTCAGAGGAACCTCTATTCCCTTCACCGGCTCGTCTTTCACGCCGAGGATCGACTCACACCAAGGTGGCACGTGGCACAGCCCTGTGGGAAAGCCTCGTGGGAAAGCCTCGAGGGACAGCCTCGAGGGAAAGCCACAGATCCCTTGATCCACGTGACAGGAAGCGTGACACTAATGCTGCAGCTCGGGAGGAAAGCGCACGTGCATGCCCCCACTCGAGACGAGGCCTGACTACCCTGGGGAGACTCAGAAGCATCCCAAGATCCCTGCCAACACTGGAGAGGAATCCTCAGGTTCCGGCCCCGAATCCACACAAGGACTGAGGCCCCGGCATGGACGGGAGAGGAATCCCGAGAGGTCCCCTAGCAACTCGCATGGGGACTGGCCTTTCCTGAGGCCACCAGAGCGGGTCCCTGAGGTCCCCGTCGTAACTCGAGAAGACCTGCCGCAACTCGAGAAAATCCAGGAGGTTCTCCCCTCCAGGCGAGATGAGGCCCATTTCCGCTGAGGCGTCACGAGGCTGATCACACCTCACCTCTGGAACTTCGAAAGGGTCCTTCACACCCTTGGTGCAAATCAAGAAGTTCCCCGACCTAGCCGTCTCCACTCGAGAGGAATCACGAGGGTCCCGCCCACATCCAGAGGAGCCCCGTTTCCGCCTCGTAGCTCGAGATGAGGGATCCTTTCCCTGCTTCGTCGGGAAAGAGTTCCCGGCGTTCCCGTCGCATCTCAAGAGGAGGCCCTCTCAACAGGAACGGCGAGAGGAACTCCAGGGTCGTGCCACCATTCCAAGAGTCCCCCAGATGTCTCAGTCCATTCCAGAGGAACCTCTTTTCCCTTCACCGGCTCGTCTTTCACGCCGAGGATCGACTCACACCAAGGTGGCACGTGGCACAGCCCTGTGGGAAAGCCTCGTGGGAAAGCCTCGAGGGACAGCCTCGAGGGAAAGCCACAGATCCCTTGATCCACGTGACAGGAAGCGTGACACTACTGCTGCAGCTCGGGAGGAAAGCGCACGTGCATGCCCCCACTCGAGACGAGGCCTGACTCCCCTGGGGAGACTCAGAAGCACCCCAAGATCCATGGCAACACTGGAGAGGAATCCTCAGGTTCCGGCCCCGACTCCACACAAGGACTGAGGCCCCGGCATGGACGGGAGAGGAATCCCGAGAGGTCCCCTAGCAACTCGCACGGGGACTGGCCTTTCCTGAGGCCACCAGAGCGGGTCCCTGAGGTCCCCGTCGTAACTCGAGAAGACCTGCCGCAACTCGAGAAAATCCAGGAGGTTCTCCCCTCCAGGCGAGATGAGGCCCATTTCCGCTGAGGCGTCTCGAGGCTGATCACACCTCACCTCTGGAACTTCGAAAGGGTCCTTCACACCCTTGGTGCAAATCAAGAAGTTCCCCGACCTAGCCGTCTCCACTCGAGAGAAATCACGAGGGTCCCGCCCACATCCAGAGGAGCCCCGTTTCCGCCTCGTAGCTCGAGATGAGGGATCCTTTCCCTGCTTCGTCGGGAAAGAGTTCCCGGCGTTCCCGTCGCATCTCAAGAGGAGGCCCTCTCAACAGGAACGGCGAGAGGAACTCCAGGGTCGTGCCACCATTCCAAGAGTCCCCCAGATGTCTCAGTCCATTCCAGAGGAACCTCTTTTCCCTTCACCGGCTCGTCTTTCACGCCGAGGATCGACTCACACCAAGGTGGCACGTGGCACAGCCCTGTGGGAAAGCCTCGTGGGAAAGCCTCGAGGGACAGCCTCGAGGGAAAGCCACCGATCCCTTGATCCACGTGACAGGAAGCGTGACACTACTGCTGCAGCTCGGGAGGAAAGCGCACGTGCATGCCCCCACTCGAGACGAGGCCTGACTCCCCTGGGGAGACTCAGAAGCACCCCAAGATCCATGGCAACACTGGAGAGGAATCCTCAGGTTCCGGCCCCGACTCCACACAAGGACTGAGGCCCCGGCATGGACGGGAGAGGAATCCCGAGAGGTCCCCTAGCAACTCGCATGGGGACTGGCCTTTCCTGAGGCCACCAGAGCGGGTCCCTGAGGTCCCCGTCGTAACTCGAGAAGACCTACCGCAACTCGAGAAAATCCAGGAGGTTCTCCCCTCCAGGCGAGATGAGGCCCATTTCCGCTGAGGCGTCTCGAGGCTGATCACACCTCACCTCTGGAACTTCGAAAGGGTCCTTCACACCCTTGGTGCAAATCAAGAAGTTCCCCGACCTAGCCGTCTCCACTCGAGAGGAATCACGAGAGTCCCGCCCACATCCAGAGGAGCCCCGTTTCCGCCTCGTAGCTCGAGATGAGGGATCCTTTCCCTGCTTCGTCGGGAAAGAGTTCCCGGTGTTCCCGTCGCATCTCAAGAGGAGGCCCTCTCAACAGGAACGGCGAGAGGAACTCCAGGGTCGTGCCACCATTCCAAGAGTCCCCCAGATGTCTCAGTCCATTCCAGAGGAACCTCTTTTCCCTTCACCGGCTCGTCTTTCACGCCGAGGATCGACTCACACCAAGGTGGCACGTGGCACAGCCCTGTGGGAAAGCCTCGTGGGAAAGCCTCGAGGGACAGCCTCGAGGGAAAGCCACAGATCCCTTGATCCACGTGACAGGAAGCGTGACACTACTGCTGCAGCTCGGGAGGAAAGCGCACGTGCATGCCCCCACTCGAGACGAGGCCTGACTCCCCTGGGGAGACTCAGAAGCATCCCAAGATCCCTGGCAACACTGGAGAGGTATCCTCAGGTTCCGGCCCCGACTCCACACAAGGACTGAGGCCCCGGCATGGACGGGAGAGGAATCCCGAAAGGTCCCCTAGCAACTCGCATGGGGACTGGCCTTTCCTGAGGCCACCAGAGCGGGTCCCTGAGGTCCCCGTCGTAACTCGAGAAGACCTGCCGCAACTCGAGAAAATCCAGGAGGTTCTCCCCTCCAGGCGAGATGAGGCCCATTTCCGCTGAGGCGTCTCGAGGCTGATCACACCTCACCTCTGGAACTTCGAAAGGGTCCTTCACACCCTTGGTGCAAATCAAGAAGTTCCCCGACCTAGCCGTCTCCACTCGAGAGGAATCACGAGGGTCCCGCCCACATCCAGAGGAGCCCCGTTTCCGCCTCGTAGCTCAAGATGAGGGATCCTTTCCCTGCTTCGTCGGGAAAGAGTTCCCGGAGTTCCCGTCACATCTCAAGAGGAGGCCCTCTCAACAGGAACGGCGAGAGGAACTCCAGGGTCGTGCCACCATTCCAAGAGTCCCCCAGATCTCTCAGTCCATTCCAGAGGAACCTCTTTTCCATTCACCGGCTCGTCTTTCACGCCGAGGATCGACTCACACCAAGGTGGCACGTGCAAAGCCCTGTGGGAAAGCCTCGTGGGAAAGCCTCGAGGGACAGCCTCGAGGGAAAGACACAGATCCCTTGATCCACGTGACAGGAAGCGTGACACTACTGCTGCAGCTCGGGAGGAAAGCGCACGTGCATGCCCCCCACTCGAGACGAGGCCTGACTCCCCTGGGAAGACTCAGAAGCCCCCCGAGATCCATGGCAACACTGGAGAGGAATCCTCAGGTTCCGGCTCCGACTCCACTCAAGGACTGAGGCCCCGGCATGGACGGGAGAGGAATCCCGAGAGGTCCCCTAGCAACTCGCATGGGGACTGGCCTTTCCTGAGGCCACCAGAGCGGGTCCCTGAGGTCCCCGTCGTAACTCGAGAAGACCTGCCGCAACTCGAGAAAATCCAGGAGGTTCTCCCCTCCTGGCGAGATGAGGCCCATTTCCGCTGAGGCGTCTCGAGGCTGATCACACCTCACCTCTGGAACTTCGAAAGGGTCCTTCACACCCTTGGTGCAAATGAAGAAGTTCCCCGACCTAGCCATCTCCACTCGAGAGGAATCACGAGGGTCCCGCCCACATCCAGAGGAGCCCCGTTTCCGCCTCGTAGCTCGAGATGAGGGATCCTTTCCCTGCTTCGTCGGGAAAGAGTTCCCGGCGTTCCCGTCGCATCTCAAGAGGAGGCCCTCTCAACAGGAACGGCGAGAGGAACTCCAGGGTCGTGCCACCATTCCAAGAGTCCCCCAGATGTCTCAGTCCATTCCAGAGGAACCTCTTTTCCCTTCACCGGCTCGTCTTTCACGCCGAGGATCGACTCACACCAAGGTGGCACGTGGCACAGCCCTGTGGGAAAGCCTGGTGGGAAAGCCTCGAGGGACAGCCTCGAGGGAAAGCCACAGATCCCTTGATCCACGTGACAGGAAGCGTGACACTACTGCTGCAGCTCGGGAGGAAAGCGCACGTGCATGCCCCCACTCGAGACGAGGCCTGACTCCCCTGGGAAGACTCAGAAGCACCCCAAGATCCATGGCAACACTGGAGAGGAATCCTCAGGTTCCGGCTCCGACTCCACTCAAGGACTGAGGCCCCGGCATGGACGGGAGAGGAATCCCGAGAGGTCCCCTAGCAACTCGCATGGGGACTGGCCTTTCCTGAGGCCACCAGAGCGGGTCCCTGAGGTCCCCGTCGTAACTCGAGAAGACCTGCCACAACTCGAGAAAATCCAGGAGGTTCTCTCCTCCAGGCGAGATGAGGCCCATTTCCGCTGAGGCGTCTCGAGGCTGATCACACCTCACCTCTTGAACTTCGAAAGGGTCCTTCACACCCTTGGTGCAAATCAAGAAGTTGCCCGACCTAGCCGTCTTCACTCGAAAGGAATCACGAGAGTCCCGCCCACATCCAGAGGAGCCCCGTTTCCCGCCTCGTAGCTCGAGATGAGGGATCCTTTCCCTGCTTCGTCGGGAAAGAGTTCCCGGCGTTCCCGTCGCATCTCAAGAGGAGGCCCTCTCAACAGGAACGGCGAGAGGAACTCCAGGGTCGTGCCACCATTCCAAGAGTCCCCCAGATGTCTCAGTCCATTCCAGAGGAACCTCTTTTCCCTTCACCGGCTCGTCTTTCACGCCGAGGATCGACTCACACCAAGGTGGCACGTGGCACAGCCCTGTTGGACAGCCTCGAGGGAAAGCCACAGATCCCTTGATCCACGTGACAGGAAGCGTGACACTACTGCTGCAGCTCGGGAGGAAAGCGCACGTGCATGCCCCCACTCGAGACGAGGCCTGACTCCCCTGGGGAGACTCAGAAGCACCCCGAGATCCATGGCAACACTGGAGAGGAATCCTCAGGTTCCGGCCCCCGACTCCCACACAAGGACTGAGGCCCCGGCATGGACGGGAGAGGAATCCCGAGAGGTCCCCTAGCAACTCGCATGGGGACTGGCCTTTCCTGAGGCCACCAGAGCGGGTCCCTGAGGTCCCCGTCATAACTCGAGAAGACCTGCCGCAACTCGAGAAAATCCAGGAGGTTCTCCCCTCCAGGCGAGATGAGGCCCATTTCCGCTGAGGGGTCTCGAGGCTGATCACACCTCACCTCTGGAACTTCGAAAGGCTCCTTCACACCCTTGGTGCAAATCAAGAAGTTCCCCGACCTAGCCGTCTCCACTCGAGAGGAATCACGAGAGTCCCGCCCACATCCAGAGGAGCCCCGTTTCCGCCTCGTAGCTCGAGATGAGGGATCCTTTCCCTGCTTCGTCGGGAAAGAGTTCCCGGCGTTCCCGTCGCATCTCAAGAGGAGGCCCTCTCAACAGGAACGGCGAGAGGAACTCCAGGGTCGTGCCACCATTCCAAGAGTCCCCCAGATGTCTCAGTCCATTCCAGAGGAACCTCTTTTCCCTTCACCGGATCGTCTTTCACGCCGAGGATCGACTCACACCAAGGTGGCACGTGGCACAGCCCTGTGGGAAAGCCTCGTGGGAAAGCCTCGAGGGACAGCCTCGAGGGAAAGCCACAGATCCCTTGATCCACGTGACAGGAAGCGTGACACTACTGCTGCAGCTCGGGAGGAATGCGCACGTGCATGCCCCCACTCGAGACGAGGCCTGACTCCCCTGGGGAGACTCAGAAGCATCCCAAGATCCCTGGCAACACTGGAGAGGTATCCTTAGGTTCCGGCCCCGACTCCACACAAGGACTGAGGCCCCGGCATGGACGGGAGAGGAATCCCGAGAGGTCCCCTAGCAACTCGCATGGGGACTGGCCTTTCCTGAGGCCACCAGAGCGGGTCCCTGAGTTCCCCGTCATAACTCGAGAAGACCTGCCGCAACTCGGGAAAATCCAGGAGGTTCTCCCCTCCAGGCAAGATGAGGCCCATTTCCGCTGAGGCGTCTCGAGGCTGATCACCACCTCACCTCTGGAACTTCGAAAGGGTCCTTCACACCCTTGGTGCAAATCAAGAAGTTCCCCGACCTAGCCGTCTCCAATCGAGAGGAATCACGAGGGTCCCGCCCACATCCAGAGGAGCCCCCGTTTCCGCCTCGTAGCTCGAGATGAGGGATCCTTTCCCTGCTTCGTCGGGAAAGAGTTCCCGGCGTTCCCGTCGCATCTCAAGAGGAGGCCCTCTCAACAGGAACGGCGAGAGGAACTCCAGGGTCGTGCCACCATTCCAAGAGTCCCCCAGATGTCTCAGTCCATTCCAGAGGAACCTCTTTTCCCTTCACCGGCTCGTCTTTCACGCCGAGGATCGACTCACACCAAGATGGCACGTGGCACAGCCCTGTGGGAAAGCCTCGTGGGAAAGCCTCGAGGGACAGCCTCGAGGGAAAGCCACAGATCCCTTGATCCACGTGACAGGAAGCGTGACACTACTGCTGCAGCTCGGGAGGAAAGCGCACGTGCATGCCCCCACTCGAGACGAGGCCTGACTCCCCTGGGGAGACTCAGAAGCATCCCAAGATCCCTGGCAACACTGGAGAGGTATCCTCAGGTTCCGGCCCGACTCCACACAAGGACTGAGGCCCCGGCATGGACGGGAGAGGAATCCCGAGAGGTCCCCTAGCAACTCGCATGGGGGACTGGCCTTTCCTGAGGCCACCAGAGCGGGTCCCTGAGGTCCCCGTCGTAACTCGAGAAGACCTGCCGCAACTCGGGAAAATCCAGGAGGTTCTCCCCTCCAGGCGAGATGAGGCCCATTTCCGCTGAGGCGTCTCGAGGCTGATCACACCTCACCTCTGGAACTTCGAAAGGGTCCTTCACACCCTTGGTGCAAATCAAGAAGTTCCCCCGACCTAGCCGTCTCCACTCGAGAGGAATCACGAGGGTCCCGCCCACATCCAGAGGAGCCCCGTTTCCGCCTCGTAGCTCGAGATGAGGGATCCTTTCCCTGCTTCGTCGGGAAAGAGTTCCCGGCGTTCCCGTCGCATCTCAAGAGGAGGCCCTCTCTACAGGAACGGCGAGAGGAACTCCGTCGTGCCACCATTCAAAGAGTCCCCCAGATGTCTCAGTCCATTCTAGAGGAACCTCTTTTTCCTTCACCGGCTCGTCTTTCACGCCGAGGATCGACTCACACCAAGGTGGCACGTGGCACAGCCCTGTGGGAAAGCCTCGTGGCAAAGACTCGAGGGACAGCCTCGAGGGAAAGCCACAGATCCCTTGATCCACGTGACAGGAAGCGTGACACTATTGCTGCAGCTCGGGAGGAAAGCGCACGTGCATGCCCCCACTCGAGACGAGGCCTGACTCCCCTGGGGAGACTCAGAAGCACCCCAAGATCCATGGCAACACTGGAGAGGAATCCTCAGGTTCCGGCCCCGACTCCACACAAGGACTGAGGCCCCGGCATGGACGGGAGAGGAATCCCGAGAGGTCCCCTAGCAACTCGCATGGGGACTGGCCTTTCCTGAGGCCACCAGAGCGGGTCCCTGAGGTCCCCGTCGTAACTCGAGAAGACCTGCCGCAACTCGAGAAAATCCAGGAGGTTCTCCCCTCCAGGCGAGATGAGGCCCATTTCCGCTGAGGCGTCTCGAGGCTGATCACACCTCACCTCTGGAACTTCGAAAGGGTCCTTCACACCCTTGGTGCAAATCAAGAAGTTCCCCGACCTAGCCGTCTCCACTCGAGAGGAATCACGAGGGTCCCGCCCACATCCAGAGGAGCTCCGTTTCCGCCTCGTAGCTCGAGATGAGGGATCCTTTCCCTGCTTCGTCGGGAAAGAGTTCCCGGAGTTCCCGTCACATCTCAAGAGGAGGCCCTCTCAACAGGAACGGCGAGAGGAACTCCAGGGTCGTGCCACCATTCCAAGAGTCCCCCAGATGTCTCAGTCCATTCCAGAGGAACCTCTTTTCCCTTCACCGGCTCGTCTTTCACGCCGAGGATCGACTCACACCAAGGTGGCACCTGGCAAAAGCCCTGTGGGAAAGCCTCGTGGGAAAGCCTCGAGGGACAGCCTCGAGGGAAAGCCACAGATCCCTTGATCCACGTGACAGGAAGCGTGACACTATTGCTGCAGCTCGGGAGGAAAGCGGACGTGCATGCCCCAACTCGAGACGAGGCCTGACTCCCCTGGGGAGACTCAGAAGCACCCCAAGATCCATGGCAACACTGGAGAGGAATCCTCAGGTTCCGGCCCCGACTCCACACAAGGACTGAGGCCCCCGGCATGGACGGGAGAGTAATCCCGAGAGGTCCCCTAGCAACTCGCATGGGGACTGGCCTTTCCTGAGGCCACCAGAGCGGGTCCCTGAGGTCCCCGTCGTAAGTCGAGAAGACCTGCCGCAACTCGAGAAAATCCAGGAGGTTCTCCCCTCCAGGCGAGATGAGGCCCATTTCCGCTGAGGCGTCTCGAGGCTGATCACACCTCACCTCTGGAACTTCGAAAGGGTCCTTCACACCCTTGGTGCAAATCAAGAAGTTCCCCGATATACCCGTCTCCACTCGAGAGGAATCACGAGGGTCCCCGCCCACATCCAGAGGAGCCCCGTTTCCGCCTCGTAGCTCGAGATGAGGGATCCTATCCCTGTTTCGTCGGGAAAGAGTTCCCGGCGTTCCCGTCGCATCTCAAGAGGAGGCCCTCTCAACAGGAACGGCGAGAGGAACTCCAGGGTCGTGCCACCATTCCAAGAGTCCCCCAGATGTCTCAGTCCATTCCAGAGGAACCTCTTTTCCCTTCACCGGCTCGTCTTTCACGCCGAGGATCGACTCACACCAAGGTGGCACGTGGCACAGCCCTGTGGGAAAGCCTCGTGGGAAAGCCTCGAGGGACAGCCTCGAGGGAAAGCCACAGATCCCTTGATCCACGTGACAGGAAGCGTGACACTATTGCTGCAGCTCGGGAGGAAAGAGCACGTGCATGCCCCCACTCGAGACGAGGCCTGACTCCCCTGGGGAGACTCAGAAGCACCCCAAGATCCATGGCAACACTGGAGAGGAATCCTCAGGTTCCGGCCCCGACTCCACACAAGGACTGAGGCCCCGGCATGGACGGGAGAGGAATCCCGAGAGGTCCCCTAGCAACTCGCATGGGGACTGGCCTTTCCTGAGGCCACCAGAGCGGGTCCCTGAGGTCCCCGTCGTAACTCGAGAAGACCTGCCGCAACTCGAGAAAATCCAGGAGGTTCTCCCCTCCAGGCGAGATGAGGCCCATTTCCGCTGAGGCGTCTCGAGGCTGATCACACCTCACCTCTGGAACTTCGAAAGGGTACTTCACACCCTTGGTGCAAATCAAGAAGTTCCCCGACCTAGCCGTCTCCACTCGAGAGGAATCACGAGGGTCCCGCCCACATCCAGAGGAGCCCCGTTTCCGCCTCGTAGCTCGAGATGAGGGATCCTTTCCCTGCTTCGTCGGGAAAGAGTTCCCGGAGTTCCCGTCGCATCTCAAGAGGAGGCCCTCTCAACAGGAACGGCGAGAGGAACTCCAGAGTCGTGCCACCATTCCAAGAGTCCCCCCAGATGTCTCAGTCCATTCCAGAGGAACCTCTTTTCCCTTCACCGGCTCGTCTTTCACGCCGAGGATCGACTCACACCAAGGTGGCACGTGGCACAGCCCCTGTGGGAAAGCCTCGTGGGAAAGCCTCGAGGGACATCCTCGAGGGAAAGCCACAGATCCCTTGATCCACGTGACAGGAAGCGTGACACTACTGCTGCAGCTCGGGAGGAAAGCGCACGTGCATGCCCCCACTCGAGACGAGGCCTGACTCCCCTGGGGAGACTCAGAAGCATCCCAAGATCCCTGGCAACACTGGAGAGGAATCCTCAGGTTCCGGCCCCGAATCCACACAAGGACTGAGGCCCCGGCATGGACGGGAGAGGAATCCCGAGAGGGTCCCATAGCAACTCGCATGGGGACTGGCCTTTCCTGAGGCCACCAGAGCGGGTCCCTGAGGTCCCCGTCGTAACTCGAGAAGACCTGCCGCAACTCGACAAAATCCAGGAGGTTCTCCCCTCCAGGCGAGATGAGGCCCATTTCCGCTGAGGCGTCTCGAGGCTGATCACACCTCACCTCTGGAACTTCGAAAGGGTCTTTCACACCCTTGGTGCAAATCAAGAAGTTCCCCGACCTAGCCATCTCCACTCGAGAGGAATCACGAGGGTCCCGCCCACATCCAGAGGAGCCCCGTTTCCGCCTCGTAACTCGAGATGAGGGATCCTTTCCCTGCTTCGTCGGGAAAGAGTTCCCGGCGTTCCCGTCGCATCTCAAGAGGAGGCCCTCTCAACAGGAACGGCGAGAGGAACTCCAGGGTCGTGCCACCACTCCAAGAGTCCCCGAGATGTCTCAGTCCATTCCAGAGGAACCTCTTTTCCCTTCACCGGCTCGTCTTTCACGCCGAGGATCGACTCACACCAAGGTGGCACGTGGCACAGCCCTGTGGGAAAGCCTCGTGGGAAAGCCTCGAGGGACCGCCTCGAGGGAAAGCCACAGATCCCTTGATCCACGTGACAGGAAACGTGACACTACTGCTGCAGCTCGGGAGGAAAGCACACGTGCATGCCCCCACTCGAGACGAGGCCTGACTCCCCTGGGGAGACTCAGAAGCACCCCAAGATCCCTGGCAACACTGGAGAGGAATCCTCAGGTTCCGGCCCCGACTCCACACAAGGACTGAGGCCCCGGCATGGACGGGAGAGGAATCCCGAAAGGTCCCCTAGCAACTCGCACGGGGACTGGCCTTTCCTGAGGCCACCAGAGCGGGTCCCTGAGGTCCCCGTCGTAACTCGAGAAGACCTGCCGCAACTCGAGAAAATCCAGGAGGTTCTCCCCTCCAGGCGAGATGAGGCCCATTTCCGCTGAGGCGTCTCGAGGCTGATCACACCTCACCTCTGGAACTTCGAAAGGGTCCTTCACACCCTTGGTGCAAATCAAGAAGTTCCCCGACCTAGCCATCTCCACTCGAGAGGAATCACGAGGGTCCCGCCCACATCCAGAGGAGCCCCGTTTCCGCCTCGTAGCTCGAGATGAGGGATCCTTTCCCTGCTTCGTCGGGAAAGAGTTCCCGGCGTTCCCCGTCGCATCTCAAGAGGAGGCCCTCTCAACAGGAACGGCGAGAGGAACTCCAGGGTCGTGCCACCATTCCAAGAGTCCCCCAGATGTCTCAGTCCATTCCAGAGGAACCTCTTTTCCCTTCACCGGCTCGTCTTTCATGCCGAGGATCGACTCACACCAAGGTGGCACGTGGCACAGCCCTGTGGGAAAGCCTCGTGGGAAAGCCTCGAGGGACAGCCTCGAGGGAAAGCCACAGATCCCTTGATCCACGTGACAGGAAGCGTGACACTACTGCTGCAGCTCGGGAGGAAAGCGCACGTGCATGCCTCACTCGAGACGAGGCCTGACTCCCCTGGGGAGACTCAGAAGCATCCCAAGATCCCTGGCAACACTGGAGAGGTATCCTCAGGTTCCGGCCCCGACTCCACACAAGGACTGAGGCCCCGGCATGGACGGGAGAGGAATCCCGAGAGGTCCCCTAGCAACTCGCATGGGGACTGGCCTTTCCTGAGGCCACCAGAGCGGGTCCCTGAGTTCCCCGTCGTAACTCGAGAAGACCTGCCGCAACTCGGGAAAATCCAGGAGGTTCTCCCCTCCAGGCAAGATGAGCCATTTCCGCTGAGGCGTCTCGAGGCTGATCACACCTCACCTCTGGAACTTCGAAAGGGTCCTTCACACCCTTGGTGCAAATCAAGAAGTTCCCCGACCTAGCCCTCTCCACTCGAGAGGAATCACGAGGGTCCCGCCCACATCCAGAGGAGCCCCGTTTCTGCCTCGTAGCTCGAGATGAGGGATCCTTTCCCTGCTTCGTCGGGAAAGAGTTCCCGGCGTTCCCGTCGCATCTCAAGAGGAGGCCCTCTCAACAGGAACGGCGAGAGGATCTCCAGGGTCGTGCCACCATTCCAAGAGTCCCCCAGATGTCTCAGTCCATTCCAGAGGAACCTCTTTTCCCTTCACCGGCTCGTCTTTCACGCCGAGGATCGACTCACACCAAGGTGGCACGTGGCACAGCCCTGTGGGAAAGCCTCGTGGGAAAGCCTCGAGGGACAGCCTCGAGGGAAAGCCACAGATCCCTTGATCCACGTGACAGGAAGCGTGACACTACTGCTGCAGCTCGGGAGGAAAGCGCACGTGCATGCCCCCACTCGAGACGAGGCCTGACTCCCCTGGGGAGACTCAGAAGCACCCCAAGATCCATGGCAACACTGGAGAGGAATCCTCAGGTTCCGGCCCCGACTCCACACAAGGACTGAGGCCCCGGCATGGACGGGAGTGTAATCCCGAGAGGTCCCCTAGCAACTCGCATGGGGACTGGCCTTTCCTGAGGCCACCAGAGCGGGTCCCTGAGGTCTCCGTCGTAACTCGAGAAGACCTGCCGCAACTCGAGAAAATCCAGGAGGTTCTCCCCTCCAGGCGAGATGAGGCCCATTTCCGCTGAGGCGTCTCGAGGCTGATCACACCTCACCTCTGGAACTTCGAAAGGGTCCTTCACACCCTTGGTGCAAATCAAGAAGTTCCCCGACCTAGCCGTCTCCACTCGAGAGGAATCACGAGGGTCCCGCCCACATCCAGAGGAGCCCCGTTTCCGCCTCGTAGCTCGAGATGAGGGATCCTTTCCCTGCTTCGTCGGGAAAGAATTCCCGGCTTTCCCGTCACATCTCAAGAGGAGGCCCTCTCAACAGGAACGGCGAGAGGAACTCCAGGGTCGTTCCACCATTCCAAGAGTCCCCCAGATGTCTCAGTCCATTCCAGAGGAACCTCTTTTCCCTTCACCGGCTCGTCTTTCACGCCGAGGATCGACTCACACCAAGGTGGCACGTGGCACAGCCCTGTGGGAAAGCCTCGTGGGAAAGCCTCGAGGGACAGCCTCGAGGGAAAGCCACAGATCCCTTGATCCACGTGACAGGAAGCGTGACACTACTGCTGCAGCTCGGGAGGAAAGCGCACGTGCATGCCCCCACTCGAGACGAGGCCTGACTCCCCTGGGAAGACTCAGAAGCACCCCAAGATCCATGGCAACACTGGAGAGGAATCCTCAGGTTCCGGCTCCGACTCCACTCAAGGACTGAGGGCCCGGCATGGACGGGAGAGGAATCCCGAGAGGTCCCCTAGCAACTCGCATGGGGACTGGCCTTTCCTGAGGCCACCAGAGCGGGTCCCTGAGGTCCCCGTCGTAACTCGAGAAGACCTGCCACAACTC
The DNA here is from genome assembly GCF_023091745.1 of Budorcas taxicolor. Classification (NCBI taxonomy): domain Eukaryota; kingdom Metazoa; phylum Chordata; class Mammalia; order Artiodactyla; family Bovidae; genus Budorcas; species Budorcas taxicolor. Next base: position 184,194 of record NW_026291867.1, read on the forward strand.
GAGAAAATCCAGGAGGTTCTCTCCTCCAGGCGAGATGAGGCCCATTTCCGCTGAGGCGTCTCGAGGCTGATCACACCTCACCTCTTGAACTTCGAAAGGGTCCTTCACACCCTTGGTGCAAATCAAGAAGTTGCCCGACCTAGCCGTCTCCACTCGAAAGGAATCACGAGAGTCCCGCCCACATCCAGAGGAGCCCCGTTTCCGCCTCGTAGCTCGAGATGAGGGATCCTTTCCCTGCTTCGTCGGGAAAGAGTTCCCGGCGTTCCCGTCGCATCTCAAGTGGAGGCCCTCTCAACAGGAACGGCGAGAGGAACTCCAGGGTCGTGCCACCATTCCAAGAGTCCCCCAGATATCTCAATCCATTTCAGAGGAACCTCTATTCCCTTCACCGGCTCGTCTTTCACGCCGAGGATCGACTCACACCAAGGTGGCACGTGGCACAGCCCTGTGGGAAAGCCTCGTGGGAAAGCCTCGAGGGACAGCCTCGAGGGAAAGCCACAGATCCCTTGATCCACGTGACAGGAAGCGTGACACTACTGCTGCAGCTCGGGAGGAAAGCGCACGTGCATGCCCCCACTCGAGACGAGGCCTGACTCCCCTGGCAGGACTCAGAAGCATCCAAAGATCCCTGGCAACACTGGAGAGGAATCCTCAGGTTCCGGCCCCGAATCCACACAAGGACTGAGGCCCCGGCATGGACGGGAGTGGAATCCCGAGAGGTCCCCTAGCAACTCGCATGGGGACTGGCCTTTCCTGAGGCCTCCAGAGCGGGTCCCTGAGGTCCCTGTCGTAACTCGAGAAGACCTGCCGCAACTCGACAAAATCCAGGAGGTTCTCCCCTCCAGGCGAGATGAGGCCCATTTCCGCTGAGGCGTCTCGAGGCTGATCACACCTCACCTCTGGAACTTCGAAAGGCTCCTTCACACCCTTGGTGCAAATCAAGAAGTTCCCCGACCTAGCCATCTCCACTCGAGAGGAATCACGAGGGTCCCGCCCACATCCAGAGGAGCCCCGTTTCCGCCTCGTAGCTCGAGATGAGGGATCCTTTCCCTGCTTCGTCGGGAAAGAGTTCCCGGCGTTCCCGTCGCATCTCAAGAGGAGGCCCTCTCAACAGGAACGGCGAGAGGAACTCCAGGGTCGTGCCACCACTCCAAGAGTCCCCCCAGATGTCTCAGTCCATTCCAGAGGAACCTCTTTTCCCTTCACCGGCTCGTCTTTCACGCCGAGGATCGACTCACACCAAGGTGGCACGTGGCACAGCCCTGTGGGAAAGCCTCGTGGGAAAGCCTCGAGGGACAGCCTCGAGGGAAAGCCACAGATCCCTTGATCCACGTGACAGGAAGCGTGACACTACTGCTGCAGCTCGGGAGGAAAGCGCACGTGCATGCCCCCACTCGAGACGAGGCCTGACTCCCCTGGCAGGACTCAGAAGCATCCCAAGATCACTGGCAACACTGGAGAGGAATCCTCAGGTTCCGGCCCCGAATCCACACAAGGACTGAGGCCCCGGCATGGACGGGAGAGGAATCCCGAGAGGTCCCCTAGCAACTCGCATGGGGACTGGCCTTTCCTGAGGCCACCAGAGCGGGTCCCTGAGGTCCCCGTCGTAACTCGAGAAGACCTGCCGCAACTCGACAAAATCCAGGAGGTTCTCCCCTCCAGGCGAGATGAGGCCCATTTCCGCTGAGGCGTCTCGAGGCTGATCACACCTCACCTCTGGAACTTCGAAAGGGTCCTTCACACCCTTGGTGCAAATGAAGAAGTTCCCCGACCTAGCCATCTCCACTCGAGAGGAATCACGAGGGTCCCGCCCACATCCAGAGGAGCCCCGTTTCCGCCTCGTAGCTCGAGATGAGGGATCCTTTCCCTGCTTCGTCGGGAAAGAGTTCCCGGCGTTCCTGTCGCATCTCAAGAGGAGGCCCTCTCAACAGGAACGGCGAGAGGAACTCCAGGGTCGTGCCACCACTCCAAGAGTCCCCCAGATGTCTCAGTCCATTCCAGAGGAACCTCTTTTCCCTTCACCGACTCGTCTTTCACGCCGAGGATCGACTCACACCAAGGTGGCACGTGGCACAGCCCTGTGGGAAAGCCTCGTGGGAAAGCCTCGAGGGACAGCCTCGAGGGAAAGCCACAGATCCCTTGATCCACGTGACAGGAAGCGTGACACTACTGCTGCAGCTCGGGAGGAAAGGGCACGTGCATGCCCCCATTCGAGACGAGGCCTGACTCCCCTGGCGAGACTCAGAAGCACCCCAAGATCCATGGCAACACTGGAGAGGAATCCTCAGGTTCCGGCCCCGACTCCACACAAGGACTGAGGCCCCGGCATGGACGGGAGAGGAATCCCGAGAGGTCCCCTAGCAACTCGCACGGGGACTGGCCTTTCCTGAGGCCACCAGAGCGGGTCCCTGAGGTCCCCGTCGTAACTCGAGAAGACCTGCCGCAACTCGAGAAAATCCAGGAGGTTCTCCCCTCCAGGCGAGATGAGGCCCATTTCCGCTGAGGCGTCTCGAGGCTGATCACACCTCACCTCTGGAACTTCGAAAGGGTCCTTCACACCCTTGGTGCAAATCAAGAAGTTCCCCGACCTAGCCGTCTCCACTCGAGAGAAATCACGAGGGTCCCGCCCACATCCAGAGGAGCCCCGTTTCCGCCTCGTAGCTCGAGATGAGGGATCCTTTCCCTGCTTCGTCGGGAAAGAGTTCCCGGCGTTCCCGTCGCATCTCAAGAGGAGGCCCTCTCAACAGGAACGGCGAGAGGAACTCCAGGGTCGTGCCACCATTCCAAGAGTTCCCCAGATGTCTCAGTCCATTCCAGAGGAACCTCTTTTCCCTTCACCGGCTCGTCTTTCACGCCGAGGATCGACTCACACCAAGGTGGCACGTGGCACAGCCCTGTGGGAAAGCCTCGTGGGAAAGCCTCGAGGGACAGCCTCGAGGGAAAGCCACCGATCCCTTGATCCACGTGACAGGAAGCGTGACACTACTGCTGCAGCTCGGGAGGAAAGCGCACGTGCATGCC